>NC_089781.1:89945487-89962987 GCF_040412425.1 Macrobrachium rosenbergii
AACAGTTATCATAAAGAGTGCCAACGGTTACCACTTATGAGTACCACAACATCCTTCCTCAGATTTCAAAGAACGAAACCCTGGAACTAGTCCTTATCCCAAAGCCTCCCTCCGTTATGGTCTTCAAATGCTAACTTTCAATGACTGAATATTCTGGAAAGTACTCTTCCTTAGGACTACTTTCTCTGGGGTATTTTCTATTCGGAGCCCCGTAAAAGTTCAATATTTCAATGATTTACCTTTATAAATCTAAATTCCAGTTCTAATTATTCTTTCCGTACTTTACCTACATTTCGAACAAGTCAATCGTAAAGACATGTGTATTCACAGCATACATCTGTGTATGTAAGAATAATAAAGTATATTACCAAAAAAGATATATAATTACATAACACGAAGAGAGAGAAATTACCCTGAAGTTTATTTTTAATACAAAAATACCAAACAAATTCATTTAGTCACCTAAAAACGCTAGTTTCCTCGAAAACTTACCCTCTACACATGACAGACTATTAAATTATTAATCAGCTAAAATTCATAAAGGTTAAAGAAACCAAAAATTTAAGGATATTAAGTACACTGTCAACGAAATCAAACGTGGACTGCAAGGAGCGAAAAACTGGCAGATTAAAAGTACAATTTCATCAAATTCACTTTGACAAACAGAATAAAAAAACGCAAGTAAAACATGCATCGAAGTTTCTTCAGCGCAATCGAGTTTCCTGTACAGCCGCTACAGCTTATAATCAAGGCCACTAAAAATAGATCTATCTTTCGGTGGTCTCGGTAAAATGCTGTATAAGCTGCGGCCCAGTAAACTTTTAACCACTGCCAGGTGGTGGCCTGTCCTATATCGTTGCCAGAAGCACGATTATGGCTAACTTAACCTTAAATAAAATAAATACTACGGAGACTAGAGGGTTCCAATTTAGTAAGTTTGATGATTGGAGGGTGGATGATCAACATAAAAATTTTTAAGATCTGAGGGAGGACAAAAAAAGTGCAGACGGACAGACAAAGCCGGAACAATAGCTTTCTTTTACAGGAAACTAAAAATTATAAATACGGGAGCAAATCAATCGAATGTAGCAGCCACTCACAAACAAATACTTAAAAAAATAAATAAAGCGATCAAAACTGCGACATCATGCACCGAACGAATGACTAATCCTAAATTTACCTGTACATAAAAATATTCATACAGAGAACCCTATGATGCCCTTCATCAAACCGATTAAACAACCAGTCATAAAATAATTCGAACAAAAACTACCGAAGAACACAAGAAGGACGAATCACAAATATACAATCGACAAGAAACCTTCCATTATTCCACGCTTGCCACCCCACAAACAAGCAAGCACAGAGCCAGTCGCCGCATGCAAAAGAGACGCACTATCAAAGCACGGGCAGTTGAAAACCCCGGCATTATACTTGACGTAAATATGATGATCAATGAATCCGACGATGCTTATTACCGTCACGATTCATCAATGGCGTTCAAAGGAACTTCCTGCGAGAGACTTGTCGCCACAGTGATTGCTTGCTTGCTGCCTCTACTGATGGCCTCTGGCGTGATGATAGATCGGTGCTGAATCAGTCTTCACGGTGAATGAAAGTTGTCGAACGTTACACAGCTAGTTGTTGCTCTGAATTAAGCTGGCCTTGTGCCAGCGCGAGCGCTTATTCCTTCGAGCAGCTATTAACATTTTATTTTTTATTATTATTTATATATATTATTATATATTATTATTTATAGACAGACAGATAGATATATATATATATATATATATATATATATATATATATATATATATATATATATATATATATATATATATATTTTTGTGTGTTCAACTAAAGTTTACTTATAGCAACATATAATATACATATCCTCAAATACATAATTAGAACAACTACTAAAATAATGAGCCCAACACTGAATTACGATGTGTGAATAGTCCCAGATTTATAAAATGCTAAGAGAGAGAGAGAGAGAGAGAGAGAGAGAGAGATTCACAAAGTGATCGCGTCATCTACCACTGGGACCTCTTTCCCCCTCCACCGGAAATTCAAAACGAAAATAAAAGTAACCTTATCTAACCGTGAATTACCCTCATCCTTTTCAAGAGAGTCGGGTTCGACGACAGCTTATCGGTACAAGTTCATCTCTTTTTCAAACAAAGTTAAAAACACGCGCCCCGCTGAATAATAACAATAATAAGAATCGGAAAACAACTCAAGTCACTTGTCTGTCAAATTCAAAGGATGACGACGTAGAGCTGATTCCTAATGCAATGAATGCAAGAAAGCTAGCTTTGCACTGTTGAATATAAAACAAGTATATACTTTTGCTTACGAGGATGACGGCCCTTCGGATAAAAATAAAATAAAAGTAGCTCCGGCGTTCATTCTTCAACAGGTAATTCAAGGATGACCACCTCCAATGGAAATTCTACAACATTGTTAGCTTCACTCATACACACACACACACACACACACACATATATATATATATATATATATATATATATATATATATATATATATATATATATATATATTTATATATATAATGTAGATATATATATATATATATATAAATATATATATATATATATATATATATATATATATATATATATATATATATATATATATATATTTTCCAAGTCCTACATACCCATTACACGATGATCCACTTTCAAGGACACCCCCACTCCTCTCCTCTCAACCACTCACCCTCCTCCTCTCCCCCAAAGTAAAATAAAATAAAATAAAATTTCAAGGAAGACGCTTCACCCAGACTGGCAGTTTCCCTAATCGACAAGGAAAAAAAAAATAAAAGAGGAAATAAAAAGAGCACCTAATGTACATGTCACTACCTTGCCAAGGCTAATCCCTGGCCTACTTAAAGAGGTGTTTTTAAAAAGTCTTTGAAGTGAAGCTCGAAGTCTTATGAGTACCCATTAAACAGGCGTCAGTCGCGAGATATAAACATGCGTAGTACAGCCTCTGGAAGAGCAGCAAGACGGATATAATCTGGGATATAAACATATACTATACTGCGAGACGGATATAACCATATCCTTCTGACTGGGATTAGTGACTAGGCACGGACATGATATGAAAACGTTGTTCTGAAATACTAGAGAGAGAGAGAGAGAGAGCTTCTAAATTCCTATCAGTTGAATTCATCGACATACCAGTAATATTTATCTAAAGTTTTTGTCCATTTATTCATTCTAATGAATTACGATTATCGGTTAGCTATTTCCGTGTACATTATACTCAGATTTTAATAAATGAATCTATTTAACATCTCTTCACCTTTTGACCTTTTAAGTTTATTCTATACTACTGCCCACTCCATAAATTTTTAATACTATTAATAATAATAAAATACGAACATTTCAAGCATGTAAGACCTCTGGCCGTTTTTTCGCAAATATTTTACGCACAAATAGACCAGTAGAGTAACATACGGTTGTAGGCACAACAAACTTTTAGACTGGGCTAAAATATATCAAGGTAACGCTATTTCTATATTTCCACAAACCAAACTCACATCAGGAATAACCTTCTTATAAGATCTACCGCTTTAAAACCTAAATTTGCCTAAAAATATCCAATGGAACAAAAATTCAACAAAAGGAAAGGTTATGAAAGTTAATTAAAACTGAAGTTTTCAGATACATACTTTGCAAAAGCAGGCCAAAAGAATTAAGAAAACGCAAAGCAACACATTAATTTTTAAACTATTTTTTTAATGCCAATATTAAATCACATAAAACCGAAGAAAAGAAAACCATAAATAAAAAAAAATTACCTGTTAAAACATAATACTAAGAGAAGAAGAAGAAGAAGAAGAAGAAGAAGAAGAAGAAGAAGAAGAAGAAGAAGAAGAAGAAGAAAGAAAGAAACAAAACAAAGAAGGAAGTGTATGCAGGGTCATCGATCTCTGTGTTCCCATACCATTCCTCTGCTCTATTTACCAATGATCTCAGCACCGAACATAAATATATACAGTATATTTAGACACCGGGACGCTGAATTAGCTGACCCGAACGGGCGTGAAACTTTCTTAGCCATCCCAAAAATCTCTAGCCTATGGGTCCAAGGGTTAAGGAGATGTATATAGTGGCATCAACCGCAAGAGATATTTCAAGTGCCCAGACACAATCCCTTTCTAATTTAAGGAGAGTCTTAGAAATCTGACCATCTGGTAGGTAATTACAATCGGGGGTTGTCTGAGAAATGGACATTTTCACTTTTATTTCTATTTGGTAGCTGCGTCCTTCCTTCCTCTCTCTCTCTCTCTCTCTCTCTCTCTCTCTCTCTCTCTCACACACACACACACACACACACACACACACAATTGAGCGGATCTTCAATTATAGTTCATATCTTTAATAATATAATAATAATAATAATAATAATAATAATAATAATAAAATAATGAGCGGTTTTGTTTCAATAATTAATAATAAATAATAATAATAATAATTAATAATAATAATAAATGATTTTGGTTTGTATTATAATATATACATATGCATAATAATAATATAATAATCATATGATGATTTTGGTTTGTATATAATATATATATATATATATATATATATATATATATATATATATATATATATATATATATATATATATATATAATATAAAATATATATCATAATAAAATCAAAGAAAATTAAGAATTTGAATCACATATTATTACACGCAAAGCGAAGTGACCCAAACATCACGCTACAGCATTTGACCTACTTGAAAAATCCTCTCAAAAAGGATTACACTATTTCGCCTTGCTGCCGCCACTGTGCTCTATTTCTAGGCCTATGTGGCGCCACTTTGTGTGTGTGTGTGTGTGTGTGTGTTCCGAGACGCCAAGTCCAACGCCAGAACAGCAATGACCTGCTTTCAGGAATTTGAATATGTCCTTCACTGACCTATTTGAACTTAATGGAGACACACGACAAAGGAAAAATAATACGTCGGAAAATATTTAAAACAGGATGTGTTCCTTTTGATCAAAAATTACCAAAATACAAACGCTCCGATGAGTTATCTAATTTTAGTTCTGTTGTTTTAACTCTTGGGAAGTTTACCACTGACGTGAAATAAGAATCCGGTAAGGACAAAAATCTCAATAATGTTTTCTTATAATAGATACTTTTTCAAAACTCAAATATGAATATATTAAGAAAACAACGAGGGAAATATATTTTTTAGAATGCGTTGTTAAGCTATATTTAAATAATATCATGATAAAAATCGCATGAATATACATTATATATACACACACACACACACACACATATATATATATATATATATATATATATATATATATATATATATATATATATATATATATATATATATATAATATAGTCATGAGAGAGAGAGAGAGAGAGAGAGAGAGAGACTAAACTAATGAAGTAAAAAAAAAAAAAGAATCGCCACTCCTATAGACAGAGGCGCCCAAGGAATTAACTTCACTGTTCTAGTGGGTAGCAAATTTTCTCGCCTCCCAAGTTTTTTTTTTTTTTTAACAGGGGAAGAACAGATTTGCTGTGCGGCCAATGTATTCAAAAGCTGTTGTTGAGATTGTTGTAACAGCCGAGTGTTTGTTTCTCTCTCTCTCTCTCTCTCTCTCTCTCTCTCTCTCTCTCTCTCTCTCTCTCTCTCTCTCTCTCTCTTTTATTCGTGACGCCTTCAATGGGAGCTTTGTTCTTATACAAATAATAACTGATGTCACTCAGAGGCGTCTCCTTTGTTAATGGGAAGTTACTGTCATGATGAGAGAGAGAGAGAGAGAGAGAGAGAGAGAGAGAGAGAGAGAGAGAGAGAGAGAGAGAGAGAGAGAGAGGGGTCACAAATAACCTCAACTATATCTTTCATTATGCAAATTGTTATATAATAATTTTTTTTATTTTCGTCACCCAGAACTCTCTTCCCCTCACTTAAGCTCTTCTTCCTTGCATCATAGCATTTCTTCATCTTCTTCTCAATCTAAATCTTTGTTTTTATTTTCCTCTCCCAAAAATCTCTTCCCCTCACTCAAGTTCTCTTACCTCCTTTCTCCACAGTATTCCTCCTCCTTCTTCTTCTGAACCTTTGGTTTTATTTTCCTCTCATAAATCTCTTCCCTTCATTTAAATTCTCATGCCTCCTCTCTCCATAGCACTTCTCCATCTTCTTCTTCTAAATCTTTGGTTTCATTTTCTTCTTCTCCCAGAAATCTCTTCCCTTCACTTGAGTTCTCCCACCTCCTTTCATCATAGCATTTACTCCTCCTCCTCCTCCTCCTCCACCTCCTAAATCTAAATCTTTGGTTTTATTTTCCTCTCAAAAATCTCTTCCCTCCCTCAAGTTCTCCTACCTCCTTTCATCATAGCATTTCTTCTTCTTCTTCTTCTTCTTCTTCTTCTTCTTCTTCTTCTTCTTCTTCTTCCTTTCTCGTGAACTTCCTTGGAGGAGGAACCGCAAAGCGGGATCCCAACCACGCCACCGTCTATTCTCTGCATCTATCTACATAAATATACGCGACCCGCAAATATATACACGGCTGAACTTTTACATGTACAGTTGAGAGAGAGAGAGAGAGAGAGAGAGAGAGAGAGAGAGAGAGAGAGAGAGAGAGAGATAGCATTCCTCAAAGTGAGGACTAAACATCTGTTTCACCATTCCTATAAACATCATGGCTATTATTCTTGTCAGCTTGCTTAGCTCTCTCTCTCTCTCTCTCGCTGTTTTCATAGCCATCATTAGCACCCACTTTGTCATTTTCATGAATTATCACTTCAGTTAATCTAGTCATCTTTATTCAGTCACACTACACTCCTGAAAACCAACAGCTGATTCATATGATGATAATTTCACACCTTCACAGCTTGGATTAAGTTCGTTTACAGACATTGGCCTACATCCACAGACATATAAATATATATATATATATATATATATATATATATATATATATATATATATATATATATATATATATATATGTGTGTGTGTGTGTGTGTGTGTGTGTGTGTGTTTGTGCATTTCTGTCTTATAGTATGTATGTATATTTATATAATATACATATATACATACACACACACATATACACATATATATATATATATATATATATATATATATATATATATATATATATATATATATATATATATATATGTATCTGTATATGGTAGTGGATTCAGAGAAAAATACAGAAAAAGTCACTGCAACATTCAAACTCTTAACCAGTCAATTATCAAAGAACACTCCATGTCTAGTAGAAAACGACTTCAAAAATATTAGTCTTTTTATTTACTCGCATATAAAAACCACAGAGAGAGAGAGAGAGAGAGAGAGAGAGAGATCACGCTTGACGATTTCACGTTTATTACCGAAAAAAAAACGCATCCTCCACTTTTTTGGTCGTAACCGATCGAACCACAGGATACTAATCATAATTATGGTCGCTTCCTATTTCTGATTTCTATTTAATGAAGGTAAAATATTTAGCCCCTATAAAAACAAGAGGCTCTTAACGATTCTCGAATAATAAAGAAGCTAACGTCACTGTCTTTACAATCTAATACACAATTAAAGATGATACGTGTACCGTATATGAATGAACTTTGTGTGTGTAAAGTATACAATATAAACTTTTATTTCGCTCTTATTAACCAAAATCAGTTATTTGAGACTTATAAGCACACTAACTTTTATTATCTATTATGCAATTAAACGTAAATATGTGTACAGCATATGTATGATTATGTGTAAAGTATACAAAAATATTCTACTTATTGACAAACATAACAAAATAAACTATTCGGGACGTATGACTGACGAATGTATTACGTAAGATAGGAATATAGAGCGTCTGGGCTTTCACTATATAAATATTTTGAGGGGCAGGGCGCCTGTATGGAAGCAACACTCAGTTCTCAATAATTTTAGAAATAAGGCTGTCAGACCTTGTTATTTTCTTGACTGCCAGCTGATGCTGACATTCATTCTCTCTCTCTCTCTCTCTCTCTCTCTCTCTCTCTCTCTCTCTCTCTCTCTCTCTATCTCTATATATATATATATATATATATATATATATATATATATATATATATATATATATATATATATATATATATATATACATTCAAATATATATAATTTATAAATCATTTCAATATATTATAATACACACATTCAAATGTATTTATAATTTATAAATCATTTCAATGTATATATATATACATATTTACACACACACACACACATAGATACATAGATACATACATACATATATATATATATATATATATATATATATATATATATATATATATATATATATATATATATATATATATTGGTTACTAGCCAGTCCCCATTTCAATGTAATGAAATATATTTACATTTCTACACATATTAATGGCAAGAAAAATTACTTGGGGGGAAAAGATGCTTAACAGACACCAAAATGCTAAAAAAAAAAAGAATCAAAGGCGTGATCAAAATCAGTAAACAAAACCAACAAATGTTAAAAAAAAAAAAAACGCCAATTTTCTCCTTAATCAACGCCTGACATGCAAACGACAATTTCTAGCAATAAACAAGGGTAATTCCTCTTTTAATCCTTTAAATTTCACGCTCCGTTGAATAACACAGAAAGGAAAAGAAGGAAATTTATGTACATGGAGAGAGAGAGAGAGAGAGAGAGAGAGAGAGAGAGAGAGAGAGAGAGAGAGAGAGATTTCATTAGAACATCATGAAGCGTACACATTGATTTACTAAGAGAGAGAGAGAGAGAGAGAGAGAGAGAGAGAGAGAGAGAGAGAGAGAGAGAGAGAGAGAGAGAGAGAGAATAATTAACAAGATATTATGACAAAATTATATAAGAATAATACAACGTCATCGGTGCCCTTCCAAGTCGTATCATCACTTATGCTGACGATGCAACAAAACGAGCAAGACAAGAAAACTAATCTGTTCTAAACTGAAGGAGATGGATTATAAAGTGAAATGATGATTACAGTTACAGTTTTTCTCACTGGAGAAATAATAATAATAATAATAATAATAATAATAATAATAATAATAATAATAATAATAATAATAATAATAATAATAAGTATAGAGAAAGCCGTGTGATACAATTATGATTATAACAGCAAGGAATCAAGTTTAATAATAATAACAATAATAATAATAATAAAATACAATAATAATAATAGAAATTCGTTGCAAGAAATTCCTCATTTCAACTGCAACTACTACTACTACTACTACTACCACTGCAATTACATAAAGAAAAGGCAAGGAATTGTTAAACAACAACAACAACAACAAAACAACAGCAAGGAATTCAGTTAAACTCTCATTTACTACTACTACTACTATCACCACAATTATATAATGAAGCGAGTATCAGGGCTAAGAATCATACTCTTGAATATCGAGGTCCACATGCAATGCACCAGTTAATCCCAAAATTAAAGACATGAACAGTCTTACTGAGAATATGTTATTAACTTGCCAAGCACTTTTTCACCGAATAAAATGCTCATGTGTGGATGTGTGGATAAATAGGGAAAAGGGCCATTATAAGAGATGTAAAAGTAAACGAGAATATAGATGAAAATAATTACTGAAAATGGTATTATGAAAAAATCATTATATATATGTACACACACACACACACACACACACACACACATATATATATATATATATATATATATATATATATATATATATATATATATATATATATATATATATATATATATATATGCAGAGCAGATGAGAATTAACAATGTACGGAGTGCCAAGATGGTCTCCTAAACCACTACAGTTCGAAGAAAAAAAAATTCCATTATAAAATAAAGGGAAATTTTGTACAAGAATAAAAACTAAATTACATAGGAGTGCCCCTACTGATAAGAAATAAATCTGCACACAAATTCAAAGCAAATAAATATAAATAAACACAAAGCAGTTACAACGTACAACAAACAATGGAGTGTCACTATCGTTTAAGGAAAAAGTCTCAACCCTTTTTCCTTCCAAGAAAAAAATGACGCAAAAAAATACAGGACAAATTCTGTCGAAAGACACAAAGGAGTATCACTGCCCTTAAAAAAGAAAAAAAGCCAAAGTCATGCGCTCTTCTCCGTAAAAATTATGACATCACGAAAAAATATAAGGAAAAGAGCGTCAGCAATCTGTAGCGAGATGGGAGGGTAGGGTTTGGTGTGGGTTGGTGGGGAGGGGGAGGTTGTCCGGGGGAGGGGAGGGGTCACAAACTTAACTTCAGGGGCTTCCGGAACCCAGTGGATCAATTCGGGGAAAAGAAAGCAAAAGGCATCCTTAAAACAATTGGTAATGCCGACCCAAAACGTTAGGAAACCACTATCGTAACTATGAGTAACAAAGCCTATTTTGCTGATTATATATGCAAAAAAAAAAACAATAAATAATCTGTCCGCCCATTAATCCAAATTATTTTTTTGTGATTTATGTTCACAATTTCCTTTTATATTTTTTCTCTTGTTTGACATATAAACTGTCGATTCTGAAAACCTTTTCTGACTTTGATATTAGTTTGTGCTCATTCATAATAATAATAATAATAATAATAATAATAATAATAATAATAATAATAAGAAGAAGAAGAAGAAGAAGAAGAAGAAGAAGAAGAAGAAGAATAAGAAGAAGCAGAAGAAGACCGTTGTGCAAGCGGTCGACAGCTCCCATTTTAATAATCTTTGTATTTTGATAAACTCTTTCTCATGTACTATTTTTTACTTAATAATAATAATAATAATAATATTAATAATAATAATAATAAATAGTAGTGAAAGATACACAGTCACTGAGAGGAAGGGTTACAATAATAATAATAATAATAATAATAATAATAATAATAATAATAATAATAATTAAAGATACCATGTCACAAAGTTGTATAGCTACAATCGCCAACATAAACATGAAATACCCTATTTTTAATATTTATGGGATTTCACACCAATGACACTCCCGTCTAAGGAAGAACATGCGCATCAGGAAAATGCTACGTAGTAGGATTAGTTGAGAGCAATGAGAGATAAGAGGCTGTGACTATGACACAGCGATTTTCATTACCAGCGATTTGCAGTAGTTTACTATGCTACTGGCCGCAGTAAAGCTAGTGCGCTGTGAGACGCCAAGTGACATTAGAAGAGAACTATGACATGGGTACTATGTAGCAGTAATGGATTATGGACAAAGCTACTATTGGTGGTAGTAATAGTCGTAGTAGTAATAGTAGTAGTAGTAGCAGTAGTTACTTAATCATTTTTCATTATGGATCGAACAAACACAGAAAGAATTAAATACAAACACAGGCATATATATATATATATATATATATATATATATATATATATATATATATATATATATACATATAGAGACACACCTAGGTGGATAGACAAGACAAATAAAAACAAGACAAAAGAAAAATGACTGAAAAATGGCCCTTCCCAGTGGGGAAAGGTACGCTTTCCAACGAAAGCCATCGTTTGAATTTATTAAAACATTTGGTCATATCCGCAGCCCTTTCAAGAAAAGCTTCTCTAAATGGCGTATATCCGGTTATACTGTATATTGTAAGGAGAAAAAAATGAAAAAAATATTGACTTACATTTGGGAACTACATTGTATAATCATATTACAATATATTCGTTAAGGAAGTTTATAAAGCATGTAAACACGTTCCGTAAGTGCGTAGATCAGTGGTTGTTAACCTGGGGGGGGCGCCCCCCTAGAGGGGAGTCAGCAATTTCCAGGGGAGGGGGGCGCGAACCCTAGAGAAAAATTAAAAATGCTCTAATTATATTCGTTATTCTCTTAACAAGAGTCGCTAAGAAGCAGTGTCAAGTATCTCACTAATTCATTCCCAAAAGAATAAAAACACCCCTTCTCTTTCTTTTTTTTTTTCATTTTCCTTTAAATCTGGGAGGGAATTTTACTCATAGATGCAAGGGGGCCGTGGAGGGAAGGACCAACTCTTAAAAGGAGGGGGCGTGGTAATTAAAAGGTTAAGAACCACTGGCGTAGATAGAGGTTTCCTCAGTTACAGCCTAATACAGTACTAGTTACAACAAAAATACAAGAAAATTTTAGATCTAACTACATCAAATATGGTTACTGATCTACTAAAATAACTGAATAAACACACCCAGTGGACAGTAAAATGGATGAAACAAGAAATAAGAAAGAAAATGCATAACCAATGTTCATGATAGCAAAACTTGTCACCCCAAACTTTGAAAAGGACGAAAAAGTCCTCAGAAGGAGGAACGTCCTGCTATGGGATCTGTGGAGAGAGAGAGAGAGAGAGAGAGAGAGAGAGAGAGAGAGAGAGGAGAGGGGAGGGGGTGACCTAATGAACAATGAGAAAAAAAATCGCTCTTAACAAGCTCGTCCTGTCTGCATTAATTGAAAAAGGGGTTCAGGCGGTACAACTGGAAGTGGCCCAGCTTTTTTTATGGCGATGGGTGGGGTTGACAAAACGACCCTGAGGTTGGTCAGTAGACCATGGGTCAGAATAGGGGAATGGGGCCATCGAGATCGCATACCCTGCGCATACCCAACAGACCCGAATGGTGCGAAACCATACCCATACCCAAGCTTCCTGTCCTTGACCGTAATCCGGAGGAAAGAGGGGCCTTCCACACTGCCTAAATTGGGCAGTCGGACCCAGTTTAGGAACCGCGTCATGAGCACGAGGGAAAGGCGATCTGGCAAAAGTGCCCAGGAAACTGAGAACATCAAGTGGATAACATGTGGTATTTCCTTGTCCCTATTAACGATAATAATACCTGTTTTATTATTTTTTTTTATTTCTTTCTCGCTGCAGAGGATATTAAAATAAGCTATTCAATAAAAATATTACTTAAAAATCTCCAAATGTTGTAAAACAACATTGATTTCAATTTGTTCCTGTGTATGTGAAGATTTCAGACCCAGTGAATAATTTTTGAACAATGTTGTTGTTATTATTACTATTATTATCATTCAGGAGATACACCTTATAGTACTGTACACATGGAACAGGCTCACAGGGGTCATAGACTAACAAGTAAAAATGCGCTGAAGCTTCTTCGGCGCAATCGAGTTTTCTGTACAGTGTATAATGCTGTATGAAACTCTCGATCTGCTGCGGTATGAAACTCTCAGCCACGACCGGGCAGCGCTCAGTTGCTCTCCAGATGCGGTCAAGTGAAGATGCGTCGGCGGCTGGCACCCCTAGCCGTGCCAGACGCACGATCCATGGCTAACCTTAACCTAAAATAAAATAAAAAATACTGAGGCTAAAGGGCTGCAATTTGGTATGTTTGACGATTGGAGGGTGGATGACTAGCATAACTATTTACAGCCCTCTAGCCTCAGCAGTTTTTAAGGTTTGAGGGCGGACGGAAAAAGTGCGGACAGACAGACAAAGCCATCTCAATAGTTTTCTTTACAGAAAACTAGAAATGAAATCACACCATTGACAACACTAAGGCTGAAGTTAAAATATGGAGAAACTCCCGGTCCTTCTTCAAGTACTAGATCTTACCGGTATCTAAAATTATTACTCTGGTGCATCATTCAGATGCATTAACAGAGTATGGTATCTATATAGGGATAACTTATTTCTGCTTACAAAATCTTTAGCTATTAATTGACCTTCCTGTCCAATGTTGATGTAAGACCTTGTTCCTCCCTTAGTTGATTTCTTGAATACTGAACAATATATCATTCTACCCTATATGTCATTTATGAACTCTGCAGTAAAAACAGTATTTCGCTTGCTCAAGGGTCAGTAATAATCAGACTCTGAGGTCCTTTCTACTGACAATTCCATCAAGCCTGGGCAAGATAGGGGAAAATATATGCTTTATTCAAAGAAGAGCGTAAGAATTGTATTATTATTATTATCATTATTATTATTATTATTATTATTATTATTATTATTATTATTATTATTATTATTATTATTATTATTATTATTATTATTACTCAAATGAACCCTATTCATATGAAACAAGCCCAGAGGGACCACTGACTTGAAATTCAAGCTTCCAAAGAATACGGCGTTCATTAAGAAGATGTAAGAGGTGATGAAGAGAAATACAGAAAGAAGAGATCTCGGTTATTAAAAAAGAAAAATAAATTAATAAATTAATAAATATATAAAAAAATGTTTTAAAATGCAAGGAGAATAGTATTAGGGTAGCAATGCACTGAATCTTCACTTGGAACTTTTGAAGTTCTACTTGCACGACATCCTCACCCAGACTGTTCCACAGTCCAACGGCGTGCGGAATAAAAGACCTCTAAAACAACAACAATATGACAAACCTCATCAAGCTTCCCTCTCAACTAACATTCTCATAGAGTTACTGAAAAGACCAATAAAAGCGTGATTCATCATAGCAACACCGTCCATCTCTTGCCTTTTGCCACAACCACGAAAATCTGGTGAGACGAGAGAGTTCACATGCACTGGGAGGATGGTCTCTTATGTGTGAGTAAACGTACGGGATGGGGGGGGGGAGTCCTTATGAAAGCCAAAGCATTCAGTTTCCCAGAATGATTATGGTGGGTGCAATCGCGTGTGTATATCCCTCAGCTGTCCTCGGGGAAATATCCTGCGCCCTTTTCTCCCGAAGGATTCGTCAGAGCCGCCACTCCTCCTATGCGTTGTAGAAGCGTGGTCGGTCAGCTGACAGCTGTCTTTTAATCTCAGAAGGATATAGTTACAGTGTGATTTATAAACGTAAACAAATGTATTTTATGCATGAACACACGCACGTTTTCTTGTTGACGGTACTTGTGTATGTAAACACATACACACACATATATACAGAGTATATATAGAGTATATATACACAGTATATATTTATTATACATGTATAAATATAAAACAACATATATATAAAATCATATATATAATATATATACACATATATACATATAAATATTTGGAGAGAGAGAGAGAGAGAGAGAGAGAGAGAGAGAGAGAGAGAGAGAGAGAGAGAGAGAGAGAGAGGGAGAGAGAGAGAGAGAGAGATAGATATTTCTTTGCCTTCAATTACACCATTACATTATAATACATTGAACCTTTGTCGTTCATAATTTACTGTCAGAAATACGGAAATTTAGTCTGTAAGTCAAATGGTAAAATACGGTTAACACATAATCCTAGAAAACTTACTAAAAGTAGAGCGACTTGTAAGCCCATACGGAAAGCTGCAAAGACAACTCATCAAAAATTACATAAAACAATAATACGCTGTGAAGGAACGTATAATCCCTTATGCAAATTATATTCTTAATTGAAAATCATTAATAAAAATCCAGTGAACATACGTTTGATTCTTCAATATCAACATAAAGTCATACAGCATTAATAAAAATCCAGTGAACATACGTTTGATTCTTCAATATCAACATAAAGTCATACAGAAGTGTCATCTATAGTTATACAATTTTAAAGACATAAACCAAATGTTCCTTAAAACTGTACATATTCCCAATCACAGGAAAAGAAAAAGTATACATTTTTCTACCTTCGTTATAAGCAATGTCACTATTCGCAGTTCCCTATCTACATCAGAAAATAAGTCACTTATCTGGATCTAGTTCTGGACCTTGAACCCATATTACAGCCAAAATCATCTTTGCTCTCCAAACACTCTACAATAAAAATGATATTACTAATATTATCAGAACACGAGTTTAGCGTTATTGCAATATTATTAATATGGCTATCCTCTGAATACTGTCTCTTCGTTAAATGCAATATCACATTCTACTTTCTGGGCCTTTTTTTCTACACCACATGCAATATCATCATTACACATAGCCTTGTGTCCAACTTTATTAAAATCACACTTGATCTTTTATCTGTCTTTAAAGCAATTTCACCCTATCACTTAGAAATTGTGTCTATAAGTGTACAAGCAATATCACTCTACCCTGGTGATCTTGTGTCTAATGTACGGGCAGTATCATTTCACCTTTGAATCTTGTTTATATTCTGCAAGGAATATAACTAACATTTACATCTTGTCTAATTGACAAGCAATTTCACCGCTGTTTTCTGAACCTTCCCGTCTGTATTACAAAAAATATCAACGCTGGTCTCTGAACTTTATGTCTGCATATATTCAATGATATTAAAAGCAATATCATTTTCATCTCTGAACCTTCTACCTACACTGCAAGCAAAATTAGTAGTCTCTGAACCAAGCGTCTATATTAATTAAAAGCAATACCAAAGCTACTGATCGCTATATAAACAGACCTCGTCTGTGTTAAAAGCACTATCACGACTCTTATCGGTACTGTGAGTCAGTCTTTATTACAAGACTTATCACCATTACGAGAATCTTGCGGTTATCTTAATCAAAAGCTCTATCAACATTCTCCGAACACTGCATTCATCTTCATTACAAGCAATATCAATACATTCCCCAAACCTCGTGCCCGTTGCAAGTAATATCACTTTACTTTCTGGATCTAGTGTCTATCTGCATTACAAGCAACATCATTCTGCTCACCGAACATAAACCTTTCTTCTTATCACAAGCAATATCACGTGGCTTTGGCCACCACAATCTCACCGGCTGCTTGCTGCTTTCTCAAGCACGACTCTCGGTTCTTCTCTGGAAGCCTCCCGAGCTCAGGATCTCAGAAACTAATGATATTTACCGAAATGAAATACGAGAGGATAGAACGAGAGGCTGCACTTCATCGTGTGGCGGAGGAGAGAGAGAGAGAGAGAGAGAGAGAGAGAGAGAGGAGAGGAGGAGGAGGAGGAGGAGGAGGAGGAGGAGGAGAGGAGGAGGGGAGGAGGAGGAGAGAGGGAGAGAGAGAGAGAGAGAGAGAGAGAGAGAGAGAGAGAGAAGAGAGGAGGAGGAGGAGGAGGAGGAGGAGGAGGAGAGAGAGAGAGAGAGAGAGAGAGAGAGAGAGAGAGAGAGAGAGAGAGAGAGAAGTCTGACTCAAAAGCACGAGTCTGGAGGATTCTAAGCTTGAATTCTATTTGTTCATTTGCGTTTCGACGACAGGCTTGATCGCACGCACGTAAACACAGACATTTCAAACAAAACTACTCATCTTGCAGTTTATCTTCATTACAAGTGGCTTCTACTTTCTACAGCTAGTGAGTTGTAACAAATTCCTTAAATCAAACGTGGCTGCAATAGCGAAAGAGTTCGAAGAACATAAGACTCACAAGTAGAACAACATGATTAATTTAACTACTAAAACTGTAGTACTGGGTCCGTTGCTCTCTCAAATCGGCTAGCGCTGACTCTTCCTCCTCAACATCATGTGCGATGGCATTGAAGCCCCCTCCCCAACCCCATCTCTCTCTCTCTCTCTCTGAAAACATGAGATACTCTCTTTAAAGCACAATGTTTTATGTTCGGCACAAAAATTCATCAGG
>NC_089781.1:89967987-89975487 GCF_040412425.1 Macrobrachium rosenbergii
TTAAGCCAAACCATTCTGAAAGTTTTAAAAAGAAACTTCGGCAAAAGCCCAAGATAAAGATACTATTCAGGATTGATGTAGTCCTGGATACTCTTGTAGGCGCTACAGGCTGTGATATTCTCTAAATGCAATCTTGCGTTCTTGTGGGAGCGCGCGCGCAAGAGAACTGATTTGTGAGGAAGGACATGGGATTCCGAGGGAATAAAGGAGCCTAGTGTTCGGGTCATAATCCCTTAACGGCGGCTGTGGACCATGCGCTTGGAAGGATACGTTCTGATGAGGAAAAAGAAAAACCAGAACGATAAAGAGTTTCTGACTTTCTCTCTCTCTCTCTCTCGACGGGTAAAATGACGACGCAAGACAATACGCAATAATCATACTTTTCTGTGAACGACATCAGTGCTTGGTAATCATCACTAAATCTGACGTCAGACCAATTTCACTGACAATAAAGCTTACCGACTAATTCCATGTTTCCAAAACAGAAGTTTTCCTTCTTTCTTTATAAGTAATATTAAAAATACAAATATATATATATATATATATATATATATATATTATATATATATATATATATACATTGTATATATCACACACACTAGGCTACACACACACACACACACACACACACACACACATATATATATATATATAAATATAAAAAGTATATATATATATATTAATATAAATGTTAATATAAATATCCATATGAAATATAAAATTCCTGTTAACAGAAATGTTAAGTAAGTCCACACACACAGAAATACATAAATACACACACACATACACATATACACACATATACATATATATATATATATATATATATATATATATATATATATATATATATATATATATATATATATAAAGTATACAAGTCATTAGAAATTGCTACTTAATACTGAACGGCATTTCATCAGCCTTTCCGACGAGACAAAATCCATCCCGGACTCATTACTAAAACATTTCCGCAGGAATCACTCAGCGGACGGGCTCTCACAAAAGGTCGAACAAAGAGTTGCAGAAAATAAAAACTCAAGACATGCTGTCCACAATGCACTGGAAAGGGGCGGGGGAGGGATGAAAGAATATGGAGGATATGATGGGGGGAGGGGTTCTACACTAGAGGAAACGGTTAAATGTCATTCATGATGATTAATGGTATTATATTTAACTTTCTCTATCTTTATGTCTTATGTGTATGAGTTGTATATATCTGATATATAGGATATATACAACTGACATTTTTTTCCTCAGCAGACATGCTAGATTTGGGCTGCTCTGGCCACCCCGTCTCCTCTCTCTCTCTCTCTCTCTCTCTCTCTCTCTCTCTCTCTCTCTCTCTCTCTCTCTCTCTCTCTCTCACGCACACACATACAGAGTTTAGTTCGCTGTCTAGTTTTAAAGTTCAACTGTCTTTTTTGTTTAAACTTAAAAATTATATGTTTCCCTATTTTTGACATTTAAAACTCGGCAATCTCTCCTTTAATTTCAAAAATTATAATTCTCTTTTTATCAACTTGACCTGATAAAATCATTTCTAACAAATGGACAATATAACAACAACTTCAAGTCCATTTCCAATCATACCGGGAAAGTATACAACGAGGTGCTTTAAGACGAACAAAAGAATACACCAACAAACACTAAAACCAAACATAATTAAACAAACTTAAAAAAAAAAAACTTAATCACTCTATCTAATCATATGCTCTGTACTTTAGTCGCTACTTTCCCTCTACTGGTAACCTCTGGAACAGTATAAACCTTTACTTCCGTATTCCCCGATTCTTATGAACATCCCTAATTCTCTTAGCATATTCTATCACACCCACTAAAGTTAAATCCCTCAGTTGTCTGTGTCGTTTTCATCAGGCCTGGGCTAGTCATGGGGATCGAGATTCCAATACAATCAGCCTCTTCATTACGAAGCACCAACAAGCAATATCGAGCCATACCCAACAGAAAAGGTGAAGGGGAAGTCCACCCCCCTGAGGAAGAATAAGGGTGAAACTGCCTTCCCTGTAGGAGGAGGAGGTGGAGTCGGAGGAGGAGGAGGAGGAAAGGGGGGTAAAAGAAGCTGAAAAGAGGTGTTCGACTCTACCTGAGGATGGTCTGTGCTGAAGTGAACACCAGAGAGATCACAGAAAAGACCAGTTAGTTACTTAAGCTGAGAGACCTTACACGCGGTCACGAACGCCCCGGACTTAAGCTGGACGACCGAGAGAAACGGGAGGAATGGAAACGTGACGACTCCCAATCACGCGCGAGTAGCCCGCCGCACACTTCGTACCGATTAGATACCACCAAAGTATTGACCACGTGTGGGATTTCACGAGTCTAAGGAAAACAGTATACAGAGCAATTATACGTAAATAACCACACACACACACAAACACACACACACACATTCTATATATATATATATATATATATATATATATATATATATATATATATATATATATATATAGAGAGAGAGATATAGAGATATATACATCATATATATGTATGCATGTATATGGATCCTTGAATCTGTGGCTCGAACTTTGCTTCATACGGCAAGACAAAAGACTTTAATAAACAACAATCCAGAAGAACCGCTCTAACACAAGAGAGAGAGAGAGAGAGAGGAGAGGGGGGCTACCGTATGCACAAAAATTCCAAATAATTTCCTAATAACATTAAATAAATATAAAAATAATTTTATTGCCTGCCACACCTACACGACTCAACCACATATTCGGTATTTCTCCTCGACACTCTCTCTCTCTCTCTCTCTCTCTCTCTCTCTCTCTATTCATCATCATCATTTCTTTCCACCCCGCCCCCGAATCGACACGACTCATCGGCAATTTCTCCAACCGAAGGCGGTTTCTACTAGGCACCAGCGAGCCAGCGGACGAGGGAGAGCAGCTATGGCGGCAATATGTACAAAACACGCGCGAACGTTAACAGAATCAGCTTGGCACAGTTTCCATCCTCTTCCGCGACGTACACGAAAAGCCCGACTCTTTCATTGCTCCGGTTGATCGTCTCCCCTTGCCTTACAGATCCGTTAACGGCCAGGTGAGCGACGTGGGGTGGGTATATATACCTGTCTCGACTGTATTGGTGGCACGTTTTGCTCGAATGCATGTCGACGGGTCTAGCAATTGAGCATGTCCGTAGCTTTTCATTGTTTTCTGTGGTTGTCCAATACAAGTCTCTCTCTCTCTCTCTCTCTCTCTCTCTCTCTCTCTCTCTCTCTCTCTCTCTCTCTCTCTCCAAATTTTCGCACAATCATCATTCAAATACTACCAGTAAATTTCAAGATTGCATTATCTCTCCTGATAAGAACTGATAGAGTACTTTATAAAAAAAATCATTTCAATTCAAATAAACAAATACATTGCACCTTTCAGATTCCACAGAGTGATACTCGTATATTCGCCTAAGTCAACCAAAACAATTCCCCGCAATCAACCGTCTTCCGCTTCAAGGAAAAACGAGAAGACTAAATCCTACGCAAACAAACCCTTTTAAACGAGAGAAAAAAAGGCGACAAATGAATCTCACCAAACGCCGAGATCAAAAAGCCGTGTTCTAAAAGCAACGCGAAAATGCCCCGATGGATTCGCCGAAACCATAACAAAAGCCCGGGCCAAAACAGCTGTCGGTCAGAGGAATGGTACCCAGCCGATGGCATGCACGCTTTGGCCAGACCTCTACCATCAACACACCTTCCCCCCTCCCCTCCTCCAGCCCCTCCCCCCACAATCCGATCCCACACGGTCTACACCTTTGTATACAATGTATCTATCTTCGATGACGCTGATAATAACAGATTTAAAAGGGGAATCGAACAGATTCCCGAAAGCTCTTTGTAGAGATTTATTTTTAAATATATGTACCCATACACAACTAGATTTGTTTCTCGATAACCGCATTAATAAGTGTATGGGAAATCATGGTCTAGTGGTCATGACACTTGCCTCAGCAGCTGGAGGACCAAGCTTCGATTCCTAAGTCATGCAGAGAGCTTTAAGTACGTTCCATTAAATCTACTTACCTGAACACCGACATATGTCCTGGCAGATAGTCAAAGGTGGTGGGTCATGCCATTGGGCACGTTCCATGAGATCTGTTAACCTGAACACTGATATATGTCCTAGTAGACAGTCAAAAGCGGTGGGCCAAACCAGGGCTGGCAAAAGGCATGGAATACTACTCCTTGTTAATTGAGACAGTTCGAAATTTACTTTGAGGAGAAACACATCCTTTATGAGGCTATAAGAAATTTTCTCATGAATCGAACTGAATACAGAATTCAGTCCAAAGGCCAAGCACTGGGGCCTATGAGGTCATTCAGCGCTAAAACGGAAATTGACAGCAAAAGGTCTGAAAGGTGTAACAGGAGGAAAACGTCGCAGTTGCACTATGAATCAGTTGTTAGGACAGGGTGGAAGTAAGATGGAGGAAAGAGAATATGAAAGGAGGTACAGTAAAAGGAACGAAAGGGGTTGCAGCTAGGGACCGAAGGCACGCTGCAAAGAACCTTAAGTAATGCCTACAGCGCACCGCATGAGGTGCACTGCCGGCACTACCCCTCTACGGTGTTTCCTTATGAAGGAGTAAGGAAGGACAGCTTTGAAAGTACTCCCTATGAAATTTTCTCAAAGAGGGGGCAAGGAATGAGCGCCCTGAATACTGGAAATACTAAGCTAAAACATCTGGAGATGTCTCAGATATACAAATGGCAAACAACCACCGGCTTATCTCGTGAACTTTGTCCTGACATCTCGATGACTGACCAACCGGCTGATGATGACGGTTTGGGCCTTATATTGTTCGGAAAAATTGTCTTCATATTTTCTTTATAGAAAAACAGAAGATAACAGAAGCCAAGGTCTAAAGAATACCTTGATAAAAGCAAGGTGTTCGGTTATTTACAAGTAAAAATATACTGGGTAGTACGTTTATTGTAAATAATATAATGTATTGCACGTGGACGCTTTCTATACTGGAGAACCATCTAGTTTCAAGTGGGAACATGTATGTATGTATGTATGTATACATACATACATACATGTGTATACATATGTATATTTATATATAATGAGAGAGAGAGAGAGAGAGAGAAGAAATACACTTACAACTAGAAAGCTCTCCCCAACCTTTCTCACCTAGACGGGGGCAGGTGCGATCAGCCACGGACAGGCTGTGCAACTTCCGGTCCGTGTCCGTACATGAAGGACGCTGCTCAACGAACACCGAGGGGCGTGAGTCACACCACGTGCTGGGCTTCACTGCTCTTGTCAGAGAGAGAGAGAGAGAGAGAGAGAGAGCGCACTGCAGAATGGATAAAACGAGACGAGACCGATTTATGTACACCGTCGTCGCAACAACTATGGTCTTCGACACACAAACAAACAGAGAGAGAGAGAGAGAGAGAGAGAGAGAGAGAGAGAGAGAGAGACTGTCAAAATCAATACCAAAGCAATAATAAGAGCATCTGAGTTTATGATTACTATAAGACATTGTGGATTCCTTTTCCCGTGGTCTTTAATACACACACACACATAGTATATATGATACTATAAGACATTGTATATATATATTATATATGGGTATTTATATATATATATATCATACATAAACATACATATATAATTTATATATATACATATGTATAATATATATATATATATATATATATATATATATATATATATATATATATATATATATATATATATATATATATATATATATATATATATATATATACATACTTCTACCACGTTACCGACAACATAATAAAATCCAGGACAAAGTATATGGCCACGAAAAATACAGAAACAACGGAGCATCTTTACTAAAAGGCATTATCAAGCAAACTCCCAAAACGTCTTAAGAGTAAAAGCAAAGGATCTTGCACGACGTCGTCTCAATTACCTCGTTGCTATATACTGTTTAAATATAAGAGAACCAACTACTAGCAGCAGTATCGCAACAATTTCAACACCAGACAGACTTTCGGTGCTGCGTCCTGTTCATCATATGTATGAGGAACAACAACTTCTAACATAGCAGTACACGCGACGATTCCAAGCCAGACAGAATTAATTAAAACCTCAGAAGGGAAAATGCGAATTTCGAACAATAGAACAACTCGGCTTCCTTCGCGAAACACGGTAGTGAAATGTCTGGTTAACATTTCATCAGGAGGCTCCATTATAGCTCTCTCTCTCTCTCTCTCTCTCTCTCTCTCTCTCTCAAACCATCTGGCAGATGGCCACGGTCGTATAACAACTGGGGCTTGGCTCCAGCTGGTTGGTCATACTAGACTAAACTAGAAGACGTTCTGTGAGAGAGCATGGTGTCTGGGAGCAACCTTGGGAGGATGCTGGCTGGAAAGCCGGGGGTTTTCATCGTAAATGTGATATTATTATTATTATTATTATTATTATTATTATTATTATTATTATTATAAATACATATATCATGAAATACGTAAAACGTTTCAACATCATCATCATCGTTATTATTATTATTATTATTAGTAGTAGTAGTAGTAAATCCTTACACCATGAAATACGTAAAACGTTTCAACATCATCATCATCATTATTATTATTATTATTATTATTATTATTATTATTATTATTATTATTATTATTATTATTACTGGACTGGAGACGAACCCAGGATAGGGTTCGAAAGCTTTTTATACATTTTTATAGTCTCACATTCTACCACTGATATATTATTGTGGACCTTATACAAAATCATTATTACTATTATTGTTATTATTATTTCTCTAATATGAAAACGGGACAAGATCCAAGAGAAGAGAAGTATAATAAAAGTAAAGACGAAGAAAAGAAGCATGATTAACGATCAAAGAGGCAAATCAAGAAACAGACAGAAGCGTAAGGAATTACTGAAAGGCGTGACAGTAGTACATTCGCACTATAATTATAACTTCGTGTTATAATATAAAATTTTATCAAAGTCAACTATCAAACAAAAACAACGGGTAAAATGATCTACTGGTTTGAGTACACGTACAGTTTCACTTATTTTTTCCCAACATCGGAAGATTCCGTGAGCAAAATATTAGTAAGGGAGAATTCCGTGCTCCCATTCCTAGCCCGAGACTTTTCTCAGGAAATTTTTAACCTTTTCATGAGAATCTCATGTACAGCTTTCTAAGGCTCTCTCTCTCTCTCTCTCTCTCTCTCTCTCTCTCTCTCTCTCTCTCTCTCTCTCTCTCTCTCTCTCTCTTATACGCTTGAGTTTGTGTAAACAATAATATATATATATATATATATATATATATATATATATATATATATATATATATATATATATATATATAATATGTGTGTATATATGTGTGTGTGTGTGTGTATATATGCGTGTATTTGTGTGTACAAAAACTCACGATATATATATATATATATATATATATATATATATATATATATATATATATATATATATATATTGAAAT
>NC_089781.1:89980487-89987987 GCF_040412425.1 Macrobrachium rosenbergii
AATATACAATTAGGCTAAGGAAAGAATTCCGGATAATACACATTTATCCAAAACTTTCTCAACATAACAGAATAAGCATAAACCAATAAAATACCAGACTGCAAAAATACAAAATAAATAAATACACAGTTTTTAATAGACAAACACCAACCATTAAAACAAAAACAAAAATAATAAAAATTAAGTAAAAGAACTTAATAATCCTAGCGGGATATGTTCAAATATTCAAAACGTTCTTCCCTGAAAACATTCACGAGTTTTTTTCTGCAAATTTTTCTGAGTTTTTTCCTGATTTCCCTTAAGAACTGCCACCCCGCCGTGGGTCACGCATGCGCTTAATCGATATGAGGGCAGACAAACAGACACACGTAAATAAGGAAAAGGACACGTAACAGAAGGTAAATTTCTGCAAGATATTATTATTATTATTATTATTATTATTATTATTATTATTATTATTATTATCCATGGCGTACTTACATTTACAGACAATAAGCCAAAAAGGCTGTAATAATTCTGGGTATACTTCCAACATCAGGAATTTTCAAGTAAAAAGTTATAAAAACTGAGGGAGGGTTTCTCTTTAAATAAAAAAATTAAGGAGGAAAACTGAAAGACAGTTTTTGTTTGGTTCATTATTATTATATATATATTATTATTATTATTATTATTATATTATTATATATAACTGAATTATTAAATATGGAACGTGATGAATATTTAAAGACAACAAGCCAAAAAGGCTGTAATAATTCTGGAGTATACGAGGCAACATCAGGAATTTTCATGCTTTGAAAAGGACAAAAACTGAAAGGAGAAGCACTTTTAAATAAAAATTAAGAAGGAGGATAACCATACATACATACAGACATACACACACACATAAATATATATATATATATATATATATATATATATATATATATATATATATATATATATATATATATATATATATATATATATATATATAAAAAATGTGTGTGCTTGCTATTTATTTACTCTCATTTGTGAAAGCAACTGACAGACTTCACCCCAACGACACCAATGTACTGTACGTACACCGAAAAAGGTCCTTCACCTGATTATTGATTTATTGATGCAATGACCAAGCCTTGCAACGGCAAAATCAATATCTATTCAACGTACCATAGCGCTAATAATCGATGGTAATATCGCACGGCCATAATTTAAGATTCGCTCGCCCGATACAGCATCACCGTTGACCTGAGAATCTCCAGAGCGACAAGGCAAATATTTTCTTTTTGCGTTGACGGTTTGCCAGCAACAATACGTCGCAAATTCTTAACGGGTTGCTCAGACTTTATGGCCAACGTATATCAGATAGCTAAGATGTACAGTCACGAATATGAAGAGGTTATCCCACTGGGAACTCCGGGTTATTACACAGTTCAGCAATGAAAAAGAAAATAATTCAAAGAGACGAACTTACTTATTAACAACCTTAACAAGCACAAATGTCATTGGCAAATGAAATTATATATAAATATAAATAAATTTATATATATATATATATATATATATATATATATATATATATATATATATATATATATATATATATATATATATATATTTCTATATATGTAAATACTGAGATTTATGTTTTTAAGGTTGATAATAAGTAAGTTCATCTCTTTAAATTATATAATATATATATTAGTGTGTGTACTTACATACATACTCGTACATACACACACACATATATACCATACAAATATATTTATATATAGATATAAATATACATATAAACCTTCAATTACAACAGGGTTTAACCCAAGCCACAGCTGTACGTACAGAATTCATTCGAGTCGCAGTAACCGTCAGCTAAAATCAAAACAATGTTTTGATACGAGTACATGATAAGCGAAACCAACACTCACACTACATGGATTTTGCTACATGGAAAGACTACATAATAAAAGTTTAGCAAATACAGAATACGAGAGGATTATGGAGCAACGCATCAACATAAACAAAGAAGCAAATAAAATACTCTTATGTCTAAAAAGAAAATACATACATTAAATAATGACGTGAAATTATCAAAGGCGCATTCATTAACAACACATGTTTTCTTAAACGCTAGCCTTCATGAATATAAATTTATATGAGACAGAAAATCTTTTAAGACACTATATATATACATATAAATTTTTATATACATATAAATTTATATATATATATATATATATATATATATATATATATATATATATATATATATTTAGGACATATTTATTTGAAAAATATATATATAGAGAGAGAGAGAGAGAGAGAGAGAGAGAGAGAGAGAGAGAGCTTCATACAGCTAATTGCTGCATGTGGTAATGCTATCAATCAGCGATTATTACCGCATCAAGATTGGCCTTACGTCAAATCGATGGATACCACACGCTTCCCTTACCTATTTTGGGGGGAATTCATTCCTGGCCCCACCTTTCTGGGGGGAAATATTGACCCCACCTGTCCTCCCTGATCCACACAATGAGGCATTTACATTTTCCTAAAATTTCCCCAGAAAGCAACCCTATCACTCATAAGAATTTAATTTGAGTGAATCTTCCCTGACATCAATTGTAAATGTTACTGATAACTTCAATACTAGTATTAATGGTATAGTTAGGAATTTTCCACCTAAATCCAAAGTCTCTCTCTCTCTCTCTCTCTCTCTCTCTCTCTCTCTCTCTCTCTCTCTATAATAGGAAAATCTCTCTTAACCAAAGATTTTTTTCGTCATCTCTTTTTGAAAAGAAGGAAGGAGCCAGACAACACAAAAAATTATCTTCAGATATAATTTCGAATAATCCAAGTTTCTTGATTGTTACCTTCATGGGATTATCAAAGAGGACATGAAAAGTGTAAGAATGTGTTTTGCGAAGTAATTCTCTTTTTGTTTCACACTAAATTCATGCAGAGAAAATTACAATATACTCTCTCTCTCTCTCTCTCTCTCTCTCTGACACGCACCTCAGTCTCAAGGCGAGAGACTGAAAGACTGATCGATATGACCCATTGGACAGTACACACATTACTTGCTGCATGAGGGGAGGTCGTTCGCTACGCAGAAAAGGTCGAAAAAGAACTTCTTTAACTCCTGACTGACACTCACCTGAAATGAAAAAGAAAAGAATCGTGTTATTGAGATGCTATCAATGAAAAAATTAATGCATAAATATAATCAAGTAATGTCTATTTGTAGGTACGAGGAATTATAGCATAGGTTTTTGAATTTTTATTTAAAATAGCTATATCATACAGTGTTATCATATGAACGTACATAAAAAAAAAGTGCGCTCACAATATTCGTATATGGTTTTGGTGTGTAGATAGAGTATGAAAATGCACAAAATACACACACACACATTATACTATATATATATATATATATATATATATATATATATATATATATATATATATATATATATATATATATATATATATGTATATATATGTGTGTGTGTGTGTGTGTGTGTGTGTAATGTAGCATTGCACCATGAAGGTAAAAAGGTCCATATTATGGCCGTATATATATATATATATATATATATATATATATATATATATATATATATATATATATATATATATATATATATATATATATATAATTAAATATAAATACATTAAAGAAACATAAAATAAGCACAAGCTACCCTTATCACTTTGTTTTTACACTGCTCTCGTATGCTACACCAAACAATAAAGATAAAACAAACATTTGGTTCTCCCCAGGGATAGGATCATTATATAATTGTATAAACAAACAATATCAGATGTGAATAAAAATACATAAGACATCTTACTCACTTCGCCTTCAAACACGCTCTCAAAAGAGAATACAACAAATATACAGAACATAATTTTTTATTGCTAACATATACAATGAGCCATTTTAACTAAGACCAATGATAATTTATAATAATAATAATAATAATTATTATTATTACTGTTATTATTATTATATAATACTAATAAAAATAATGATAATAATAATAATAACACATTATAATATATATTATATATAGCCTATGTATAATATATATGTGTGTGCATGCGTGTATGGCATGAGAGAGAGAGAGAGAGAGAGAGAGAGAGAGAGAGAGAGAGAGAGAGAGAGAGAGAGCATTCACGTGTATATTTGTATATTTACCAGAAGCCCTTTTCACCTGTTCGATTTTAGGCAAACAATTCGTAATGACGTTGTGAAACCCACGCCCTGTCCCATGATTCTTAAAGAAGCTTCTGCATGTGACAACGGCGCACGGCACTTATTTGCGGTCACCAATCCAAGCACTGACAAGACCCAACGCTGCTCAGAGCGAACGCGTTATTGCCGACATGCAACTGCACCGGTAAACCAACCCATCGCAAATCAATAGCAAAATGAAATTGTTTTAGATAACTGGCAATAAAATATCGCTCTCGACCCTCGCCGCGATACGTAATGGGTATAACAAACATTACGGCGCTGTGATGGCACCAATAACTATTGAGAGAGAGAGAGAGAGAGAGAGAGAGAGAGAGAGAGAGAGAGAGAGAGAGAGAGAGAGAGAGAGAGAGAGAGGAAATTTACCAAGCTTCAATCAAAATTATCTCGCAGGATTCGATATGATTTTTGATACATATCTCAACTGCATACCCTTCAAAGCTTTTTTCTACACATGCATCGTAACGCCAAGTCGATAAATCCAACCAAACAATCAATACATCTCCATGGAGAAATCATATCACCCGTCATAAAGCCTGAGACAGCACTTGTTTGGTGACTTGCTTCCCTCTACTGCAACACCTAGGGTTCTTTTATTTTCTTCTGCTTTTACCAACTTCTACAACTCTCTCGGTTTATCCCTTTTACAAACGGGATTTCAGGCTCTACGAAAGTGTCAGAGAAACGGTGTAAAATAAATTATTTTTATATATATATATATATATATATATATATATATATATATATATATATATATATATATATATAATATATATATATATATATATATATATATATATATATATAAATATAAATATAAATATATATATATATATATATATATACATGAGCATAAAGCCACAGAGGAAATGAAAATGAAAAACTTATATATATAGTTCTGTCGTCTTTGTGTCATTATATATAAAGATATATATATATATATATATATAATATATATATATATATATATATATATATATATATATATATATATATATATATATATATATATATATATATATATATATATATCTGTATCAGCGACAAGCGCATTTCCGGCCTAAGGCCTAATAACTATCATTCCAAACTGGCAACGAGTCGCGAAGGTGTAATCTGCTTTGCCGGACAGTAATCACCAGGGCTACGTCTAGACGACACAGAGGTTCTTGTCCCTTGGATGTGGATGTTCCCAGCAACAATGACTAAGGGCGTTTTCCTGTTCAGCTCTTTAAAGAGTGGAATTTCCCCCCGACCCCCCACCCTTTGTCCAACGGAATTGGAAACCCGTCATGTTATCACACCTTTCTGTTTCGCTGTCCGTCTATGTGACGGTTTGCTGGGCTGAAGAACTGTTGATTAGTTTTTGGAATGGAATGGAATGTAGAGTTTACGCCAACGCCCAAGCACTGGGATTTATGAGGTCATTCAGCGCTGGAGAGGAAACTGAGAGTCGGTAGGTTTGAAATATGTAACAGGAGGAAAACCTTGCAGCTGCGGCATGAAACAACTGTTAAGAGGTGGTGGATAGCAAGACGAAAGAAAGATAATATGAATGGAGGTACAGTAATAGGAATGAAATGGGTTGTAACTAGGGGCCGAAGGGACGCTGCAAAAACCTTAGTAATGCCTACAGTGCAACCCGTGTGGTGCAGTGACGGCACTAACCCCCCAACGGGAGATTAGTTTTTGGGACAAATTGTGATTCAGGTTTGTTTGATGGAGCTGTGAGGTTGTATGTTTTCACCCGTGTCTGTTTGTCTATCTATAATGCTTATGTTGATAATGAAATACAGTGGAACACTGTCATTAGAAGTACACACATAATCGTGGAAAGTGTAAAGGAAATGACTGAACAATATAAGCTTTGTATTACAAAGGTGAAAGAAATGTGTGATGAATTGTAAAATATCCTGAATATTATTAATTAGTTTTAATTACTGTCTGGGCTGAAGATGAGCTGACTGATTTTTTTTTAATAAATCCGGATTCGGAAGTTGATCGAACTTATTATATCAATGTCAATTATTCAAATTGATACCATGTACATACGAACCGTAAGCACTTCTAATAAGATTCCTCAAGCAAATGAATAATCACCCGCGCCAACAAAGTCTCATGGAATCCATGCAATATACAACCTGCAGGATTTCACACGGATCCGAGTAACTACCCGGATCTGGAGGATAAAAATGTCTACATAAGGTTTCGTCCTTGTTGGAGGTAAGCGCTCTCAGACTGTCTTCGAGTTTATCTCAATATCATTACTTTCATATATACATCTTTTATACATAAAACAGGCAAAATACTTAGAGACAAGCCCGTTGTACAGACATTCTGAAACATGTAAACAGCTCACGAACACGCAGCTCGAACGTGTTTTCTAAATATGCAAACAACTCATAAACACAGTTGTATTTCGACAAATAAATATGTGAACAGGTTACAAATACGTGGCTGGCATGCGGCTTTCTCAGTGTGTAAACTTCTTGTAGCCACGCTTCTTGTACAAGTATTTGCAGTTCTCAGCAAAAAAATAAATAAATAAATAAATAATTATAAGCGCTATACAGAGAAGGAAAAGCTACTAAAGTTCATGGTGCATCATAACATGGCTTTACTTTCTCAAGCTTGTATTCCTTTGATGTAAATCATCTACCATTTATTCGAACAAATAATATTAGGTAAGTTGCAGCGTAGTGTTCAAGTCCTGACTGAAAAAAAGTGGTACTGAAACTTGCAACAGACCTCTGGAGTCTGGTGCGAACGTAGTCTAAATTAGTCAGAATGAGGCCAGAGAGTTGCACGCAAAGGAAGTAAAACCTCTGAATTTTTCTATATTTAAATTCTCTTGGCGAATATTTTATATGTATTGATAGCATGCTTAGCTAATAAGATTTAAGTTTGTCTTACTGGAATGTACCTACAATAATAATAATAATAATAATAATAATAATAATAATAATAATAATAATAATATCAGTCAATATAGAATTGAACTGAGTACAGAATTTACGCCAAAGGCCAAGCACTGGGATCTATGAGGCCATTCAGCGCTGAAATGGAAATTGATAGTAAATGGTTTGAAAGGTGTAACAAGAGGAAAACCTCGCAGTTGCACTACGAATCAATTGTTAAGAGAGGGTGGAAAGAGGATGGAATAAAGTGAATATGAAAGGAGGTACAGTAAAAAGGAACGAAAGGGGTTGCAGCTAGGGGCCGAAGGCACGCTGCAAAGAATAAGGGTAATGCCTACAGTGCACCGCATG
>NC_089781.1:89995487-90002987 GCF_040412425.1 Macrobrachium rosenbergii
GTGGACAAAGGTCCCGCTTGTCTCCCCATTTTGCCCATTCTTAAAAATTAATAAAAGTAATAAAAGAAAAGTTCTAAGCCGCAGACCTCGGCTCATACTCAAATGGTTTAAGCCCTTTTGCGTTTTGTCGAGACAAAGAAATTATTTACAGACACAAGTGGAAGACCTGTAAAGTGAAAGGGCTAGTGTGGTTTTGCTTGACCCGGTTCTATATTCGTCTATTGGTTCTGCTTGGCCCAGCTATAACTTCGCTTATACCATCCCACTAGGATGGGGGGGGGGCCTCCAGAAAGTCTTGCCCTTCCGAACTCAGCTGGTATTTTGGGATGAGGATGCTGGGCCCATGCCATTTTTTAACCTGACGATGCTCCACCACAGTCACAGTCTACAACTATCAGATTTTTAGTTCCTCACTGGACGGGTGGGTACCGTTCTCAACTAGCACTCTGCTGGCCCAGCGTTCGATTCTCCGACCAGCCAATGAAGAATTAGAGGAATTTATTTCTGGTGATAGAAATTCATTTCTCGCTATAATGTGGTTCTGATTCCACAATAAGCTGTAGGTCCCGTTGCTAGGTAACCAATTGGTTCTTAGCCACGTAAAATAAATCTAATCCTTCGGGCCAGCCCTAGGAGAGCTCAGTGGTCTGGTTAAACTAACCAAGTGAATGGAACCCAACTAAAATTACCAGCCATATGGTTATTTTACACAAACTTTACTATGCCATCCTTCTGTTCTCTTGTATGTATTTTTAGCTTTTAAAAAAAATTAATGTTAATGACCTACTTTTCTGGCTTCACATAAATGTGAGTAAACAAACAACAACAATGATAATAATAGATCTTTGTTTGAACTGCAAGGGCAAAGTTGAAGAACGGACAATGTCCGGGCAGGTAACAGTTATATTTCGGATGAGATTACTGCGTACTGACCGACTTTCTTCATAATAAAAAGCCAAATCAATTACGAAGCTTATCAACTGAGAAGCTTAAAGGTAATGCACATAAATAAACTGATATGGAGTAGCCTAGCTTACTTTCATTGTCTTTCTGACGAAAAGGGCGAGAGAGAGAGACGAAAGAGAGAGAGAGAGAGAGAGAGAGAGAGAGAGAGAGAGAGAGAGAGGCACAGTATCACAGGACTATTAACCATACAAAATGACAAATTAACCTGGTCATTCGGACAAAAAATAAAGAAAATCAGTCATACTAACAAAAAAAAGAAAAAACTCACAAAACAACTGACTCCTTCAACTAAAAGGAATATCGAATATCCGGACACATTTTCATTAGGTTCCTGTTACCTTCGAACCGGATCTTTCTCTTATTCGAACCTGTTTTTAGGTCATTTGTACTTCCTTTACTGGAATACTGTTCTGCGGTGTGGATGTCTGCTTCTGCCAGAGATTTATCTCTTTTAGATAGAGTGGTTCGTGGTGGCAGGTTTCTGTTTGCTAATAGCAGCAGTTATGACTTGGACCATCGACGGATGGTCTCTTGTTTGTCACTTTTTCGTAAGTTGTGTTTCAACAGAGATCTTTCACATTCACAATTGATCCCTGATCCCCTTTAACTGCGAGAGAGCTACCAGATTCGCTGAACAGCACCTCTAATGTGCAGTGAATGTGCCTCGCTGTCGAACTTCCCAGTTCCAGAGGTCCTTTATTCCACACACCGTTGGACTGTGGAACAGCCTCCCTTCAGAGGATGTCGTGAAATTGGAACTTCAGAAGTTCAAGCGAAGATGCAGTGCATTACTATCTTAATACTATTCTGTTTGCATTTTAATACATTTTTATCTATTTATTAATTTTTTTTCTTTTTAATAAGTGGGATCTCTTCTTTCTGTATTTCCCTTTACTTCCTCTTACTTCTTCCTAATGAACACCATATTCTTTGGAAGCTTGAATTTCAAGTCAGTGGCCCCTGTGGGCTTGTTCCATACGAATAGGGTTCATCTACTGAATAGTAATAAAGTTTGTAAAGCGACTGTCTCTCTCTCTCAGACTTCCTCCTGTAAAAGGTTATAAGGTTATATATATATATATATATATATATATATATATATATATATATATATATATATATATATATATATATATATATATATATATATATATATATATATATATATATATATATATATATATATATATATATATGTATGTATATATATATTACATACACATATATATATATATATATATATATATATATATATATATATATATATATATATATATATATATATATATATATATATATATATATATATATATATATATATATATATATATATATATATATATATATACACACACACATACATAATACAGAGAAAGAGAGAGCAGGATGAATACCACCAATGACTGAACGTATGACAGATAATTACCTCTCAGGCAAATTCCAAGCCATCATCAAACTGGACTTTCAGCCGAACTGGAATTAAACGATTTCCAGTTCCGGCCCGACGTCGCGTCTCACTCTCCCCCTATTTTCCCATGACAGCATCCAGAATGATGGATTGACTTAGTAAATAGATCTGGCATCGCAACTGACAATGTCATCGTCGGAATCAAGAGTCCAAGACTAACCCACCAACCCACAACTGAAGTTGGCTTGCGAGAGAGAGAGAGAGAGAGAGAGAGAGAGAGAGAGAGAGAGAGAGAGAGAGAGAGAGAGAGAGAGAGAGACTTTATATACTCTTCCATAAATGTCTAAGCATGTATAAATGGTTGAATGAATAAATTCCTGAACTGAATTTCGTCAATATATATAAGTAACTGAATTACATAATATGCTATAAAATGTGTAGCCTGAATGTATGTATGTATGTATGTATGTATGTATGTATAAATGTAGGAGTCGCTCAATTTTTTCAACCACAATCAGTTAGGGGAAGTGTTTTATTGCTGAAAAAACAATTAGCCTTTGCCCTGCAAAATTTCAAACTAAAAAAAAAAAAAAGAATCTTTTCCATCCATCCATTCATTCATTGAACAACCCAAGCGTCCCATCCACTTACAACCGAAACCGCGTCAACCAGAATTTCACTGAACGCGTAATAGAAGAGGATTCCTCCATTCTATTGCAATTTCACTATCTCGTTTTCATGTGGTCACACAGAAGTCTTCTGGCATCACGACAGGTGAATGACCCTGGAAAAGGAAAGCGAGTAATCCTGAGGTGGAAGAAATAAAAAAAGAAAGAAAAAAAAAGGTATGGCAAGGGGGAGGAGGGGAGGGGGTTGAATCGTGTGGGTCGTGCCCGCTGTCTCCACCCACTATTACTGGAGCATGTTTGATCTCGATCTCTCTCTCTCTCTCTCTCTCTCTCTCTCTCTCTCTCTCTCTCTCTCTCTGTATTTTATCTTGGGGAAAAAATGACGTTTTGATGAGCACGAAAGCCTCCTGTTGTTCATTTCAAATATATACTTTACTACTAAAATCGTAGGACCCCGGAAACGAAACAAACAATAACAGAAAGAGGTTCTGCGACTTTTCCTTTCCCTTGGTTGTGCCAAGCTCTGAAATCGTCACATGATAGTACTTCCTCTTGAGTTGACTCTTTCCAGCTTCTATTACTCAAATGATGGGTTTATTGTCTTCTAAGAGGTCAAGCCCCACTCTTTTCTTTGCTTCTACCCAGCAACTGTATCAACGATAATGTAGGTGTCAAAACAAATAAATGGTTGTTTTCTGTACAGAGGGTTCATCAACAGTATAAATGTGGCAGTGGGCATTAACTTGTCCATTCCTGGGACCCAACTCCAGTTAAGAGGAAAGATATATATGCTGTGTGTGTGTGTGTATATATATATATATATATATATATATTGACTCACATATATATATATATATATATATATATATATATATAGGGGCATATATATATCTTTCCTCTTAAGGCATACACACACACACACACACAAACACATATATATATATATATATATATATATATATATATATATATATATTTATGGAAATTTTTTTCACATTGTGGTCGAACCCTGTCTGTCAACTGAAGGGCAAGAGCTGGTATGCTAAGGCAGCAACCTGAGTCGGGAAAAAAGCCTTAGGTACAGTGATACCTTGGCTTCAACTTCTTTTATGGACGGTGTGGTTCAGTTTGTAGCGCCCTTGCCTTTCAATTGAAAGACCTAGGTTCGATCCCAATGAGAGTATATAAAATTTAGCTCTGTTCCACACGTGACCGTGTTGATTACTTTATATATATATATATATATATATATATATATATATATATATATATATATATATATATATATATATATATATATATATATATATATGTATATATATATATATATATATATATATATATATATATATATATATATATATATATATATATATATATATATATATATATATATATAAATAATTGCTTATTACTTTTGGATTCTATTATGTACACAGACACCACCTTCCCAACCAGCCGCAACCCCCATCCCCGAAAAAAATATCAATTCCCCTCCCCACAAACCCACTTCAAAAAGGTATTATAAAACTTATATCCATCGCCACCTTCCGCAGTCCTCCCCGCCCCTAACCCCGCCTTTCTGAACCACCTATAAATCAGCAGCTCGATAGCAGTTTTCAAGGTGCTGCGCGTCAACCGGGTGTGATGATGAACTTGTGCCCAACGCCGGGGTAAGGTCATTGGCATGAGAGATATTAATGAAATTCTTTAAGCTTTTAGTTTTTATCTTTTGATAGCAAACAGAGCTAAGAGACATTACACAACTTTATCTGCTTCGTTCTTTCTTTTCTTGATTATTTCCATAGCTCACGAGTAAGGCTTGCATGCACACACACAAATACATATACATACATAGGCCATATATATATATATATATATATATATATATATATATATATATATATATATATATATATATATATATATATATATATATATATATATATATATATACATATACTGTATATGTGTGTGTGTCTGAGCGTGTATAATAAAGTTCATCAGCGCAAACTATTAGATCTCTCTCTCTCTCTCTCTCTCTCTCTCTCTCTCTCTAACACGCCTATATCAATGATATTCTACCCCATAACTACAAAAGCAAAAGAGATTCTGGAGAGGACCATCCAGCAACTTTCACCTGTAATCATCCATGCCCATCCGTACCCCAGATCACCCACATCTCCCAACAACAGGCCTAAAATACCCCAACCATATAAAAGAAACGGGAGAAAAACTTTCGACTGACCGACCACAGGCCTACATACCTGAAGAGGGTTTTGCCCGATAGGCGGTTTTACAACCACCTTCAGGAAGTCTTGTACCATCTTCTCTAGACCATTTTAAGTGTCTTTTTTTGAGATATTAGAGACCGTTTCACTAATTTTCTTGGATAAGTTATTTATCGAGATTATTTTCGTTCTGTAATGTGATTAAAAATAACAGCAGCAACAACAACAGTTTTACTAATAATAATTTCAACGTTTGCAATTATGCTAAGGTATTTCATTTACCTTTCCGCAAATAGGTAACAAGGACGATGACAACAACGTATATACAGTATTCAAGGACACAACTAGTTCTAAATACTAGTCTGCAGGCTAATTAAGTCTTGTGCTAATGGTGAGAAAAATGTCCAATTGGGAGAACTTGCATTCATTGCAAGTTCTTTTTTCCCCGCGGTAAATATTTCCTGTATAGATTCTATGATCCCTAAGTTTATTAAATTTATTCACCCTTTCACATATACAAACATTATATACATATATATATGTATATATATAATGTTCTTGTATGCTTTGTGTATTAATCTATTCTATCTACATAATGTCTGTGGATGCACACTGGTAATTATATCTATACATAAAAAACTGCTCGAAAAAAACACAAATTACAACACCTTTTACTCAGTTCAGCTTCCTTTTAATCAATGGTTCATTTAGTGTGCAAAAAACATTCATATATATATATATATATATATATATATATATATATATATATATATATATATATATATATATATATATATATATATATAAACTAGGTAGCCTATCTGGTTGCACTAACTTTTCCTACATTCCCTAATATCTGCACTACAGATTTTATTAGCTATATATTATAGCGTAATAGTATTCTGTACAAATTACCTCACCATACAGATCTTTATATAACACTTAGTTAAGCCAAAGTAACCAGAAACGAGATATCAGAAGATAGAATCGTCAGGTAAGAGATGTTGTTCTACTCCTTCGCCGACCGTGGCTCGTCCCCCAGGTAATCCTACCCGTATCTCCGACCAGGTATCATCGGCCTTACTAATTAACAACACCTGCGGTAGGCCTTGGAACACTGGATTGGTTGGCCATCGAGGCGAAACGAAGGCTGACTGACAAACGTTGCTAATGTGGGACACATTCTTTTGTTTTTTCAAGGGAGATAATTTTCTTGAGATTTGCAAAAATAATAATAGTTTGGTTTTGGTATTATAATAATAATAATAATAATAATAATAATAATAATAATAATAATAATAATAATAATAATAATAATGCTACTTGAACAGCGCACACAGGCTAGTAAGAAAAGTGGACTCCTAAGGAGGCAGGATGCAACCCAGAACCTCACCCTATAAAAAAAAACCACCCAGTCGAATAGAATGACTGTGATACACCAAAAAAAAAAATAATAATAATAATAATAATAATAATAATAATAATAATAATAATAATATAATAATAATAATAACTGTGAAGAAATCATCAGTGGTGTAAATGTAAATATATATTAGAAATATATAGACAAACGAGAGCTTCCGAGCACCTGCTCGATTCTCCTTCTCAATTAAGAAGGAGATTCGAGCAGGTTCTCGGAAGCTTTCGCTTGTACATATATTTCTAATGTACATTTAAACTTACACCATTGTGGATTTCTTCGCCATGTTAGTGACTTATGCTGTTATGAGATTTTATGAAAAATAATAATAATAATAATAATAATAATAATAATAAATAATAATAATAATAATAATAATAATAATAATAATAATAATAATATTTTCAAGCAAGCACACTAACTCTTGGGATCATTATCAGTCAACGTATGACGGAAATTCGTGTTCATAATTATGTATGATAAATGGTCCTTAGAAAGTTAGAAAGTCGAGTGTTTACGATGTACCAATACATCTTGAACACTCGACATACTAGAAGGGCCTTTTCACCCCCGTATCATTATCATTAAACTCTAATAACACATTTCAAGCTGAGGCACATCAATCACATAGCATATAATAATCACATAGCATTTGACGATTAACAATAACTAATAATTAGCCTACGTATTAATCATCAGGGAAACATTAAATTTACTGCCATTTCCAGTGACTAACAAAAATAAACTACAATATTCAGTCTCAATTCGTAACCGTTCTATATAACGTGACAGGTTAACGGGGATACGGGTTGATGGTCTGATAGTTAATGATATGTGGGCAAAGGG
>NC_089781.1:90007987-90010487 GCF_040412425.1 Macrobrachium rosenbergii
TGGCATAACCGAAGGCATATAACACAACTGAAATACTTGAATTCATCAATTGGTAGTAACAGTAATAATGGATTACGGTATGTGAATTAAACGATCGGGAATAAAATTTTTTTTTTCTGTGTAACATTTTCATGGTTACAGAAAACAAGTAAAATATGCGCCGAAGTTTCTTCGGCGCAATCGAGTTTTCTGTACAGCGTATAATCCAGGCCACCGAAGATAGATCTATCTTTCGGTGGTCTCGGTATAATGCTGTATGAGCCGCGACCCATGAAACTTTAACCACGGCCCGGTGGTGACCTGTCCCATATCATTGTCAGACGCACAATTATGGTTATCTTTAACCTTAAATAAAATCAAAACTACTGAGGGTAGAGGGCTGGAATTTTGTATGTTTGATGATTGGAGGGTGGATGATCAACAGACGAATTTGCAGCCCTCTAACCTCAGTAGTTTTTAAGATCTAAGGGCGGACAGAAAAAGTGCGGATAGAAAAAGTCGGCACAATAGTTTCCTTTTACAGAAAACTAAAACTCTTCACGTGATGTCTTCATCGAGTTCTTTTTTATTTCGAAAAGTAACTTGCTCCGTGTTTTCATTTGACTTTCCCTGTCGCAGAAGCTTTTCATTTCAATAAGTATCCAGTCTTCCAACGTTTCTCAGTAATAATTGTCTTCTTTACTGTTCAGTGTTTGAAACTTATCACCGACATTATTTTCTTCTAAGAGAATTTAACACTGCTGAAAGATTTTTATCGTGAAAGTTTTCACTGCAAGATGGTCTTCCTTATGAAATTAGGGGAGTTTGATGTTTCTTTTGCAAGCTTTCATTATCCGACGTCTTTTACGACTATACTTTTTTTTTTCTGACATGACAATTTCCTGTCCCAAAGTTTAAAGAAGCGATTCTTTCAATTAGGTTGATTTTATCATTGCTAAACATGATTCGACTGAGACGTTATTGATATGTTTCTGTGCGAAATTAGATCATAAACATCAAGACACCTTCAGGTAGAAAAAAATTAATTCACTGATCTATCTCATGCGTGCAAACATACAGACAGAGATATGGCATCAAATTTATAAGGGACATGAATTATCTATGCATGACAAAATTAATATTTAGATAGCAGAATGAAAGCAACTCGGGCCGAGCCTGGAATTGGACGAAAGAATATGAGCCAAAGGCCAAGCGCTGGGACCTAAGGGGTTCTTCAGCTCTAAAAGGGAAATTGACAGTGAGAAGGTTTGAAAGGAAAACCTCGCAGTTGCGCGATGAAACAATTGTTAGGAAAGGGTGGACAGTCAGATCGAAGAAAGAGAATATGAACGGAGGTACAGTAGAGTAAAAGGAATGAAAGAGGCACTACCCTCTAAGAGGGGGGGTTCGAACTTGGGAACAGTACGTAACGCCTCAAGGGCTGGGACTTACCGTCTCGTGTCTCTTATTCCACCACCCTTTTTGACAGTAAGGCTATGTAAGTAGCCTAAATGAACCACTGACTTGACACGCAAACCAACAATATATATATATATATATATATATATATATATATATATATATATATATATATATATATATATATATATATATATATATATATATATATATATATATATATAATGTGTACGCGTGCGTGTTTATGTGTCAAATTTGCAGAAAATATTAAATATAGCCTAAATATAAAGATGCATAACCAAACACCCAGTAACACAAGACCAATGTCCTTAAAACTAAATATATGCTTACGATTACAACAGACAGGACATTAGTATAAACAGTGATTGTGCATGGCAGTATAATTATCCTGACAAAAAATTGGATATATGAACAAAGATTGAATTTCTTAATGCAATGTTCATAAAACCCCCATAAAATAAATGAGACCCTTCCTAAAATACTGGAGCAAAATTCCTATAATAGCCTAAATGGAAACGACCTTAATTACAAAATATATCATAATAATATTAATAATATTATGATATATTAATAATATATGATATACACATTAATATATGATATATTAATAGTAACATTGTGACACATTAATAATATTATTATGATACATTAATAATATACCATAATAATATCAACAAAGGCAAGTAAATGCAAAAGTAAAGATGGGTTTCATCGTTACGGACAAAATACACATGAATAACAAATAAAAAATACAAATAAAAAACATAAGCCACGGGTAGCCACGGGAAACAAGATTATTATGACATGATAAAAGCAGAATCTATTCAAATGAATCACGAAATACCAAAATATACACAGTACACAAAGTCCGCTGTAACTTTAAAAAATCACAATAAATAAAAAAAAACTGTAGCTAAACAACAAAATAAACACACATTACATTTCGTCAAGAAACCAAAGGAGCCAAATGCAGTAAGATACAAAAAAAAAAAAAAAAAAGGAAAGGCCGAAAAAATCCATACATTCTAAAATGAGCCACACATCCTCAAAAACCCGAAATACCACACACAGAGCGTAGATT
>NC_089781.1:90015487-90192987 GCF_040412425.1 Macrobrachium rosenbergii
TATATATATATATATACATATATATATATATATATATATATATATATATACATATACATATATATATATATATATATATATATATAAATATATATATATATATATATATATATATATATATATATATATATATATATATATATATATATCACGTGTTCTAGTGATTGCAAGCTTACATTACATATTTAATAAAATGCATGAATTGTAACATTTTAAACTAGACATGCTCCTCATAATGATAAAATATGAACTCGATATGTAACATTAAAATATAAAACGCCCATTTATAAAAAAAAAAAAAAGCGACAACACACAACTGGAAATTGCGTACGCACATCAAACTACGAGCCACTGAACAAAAACACAAATACAAAGCAAAATGGAAATAAAACTGCACAAGCTACACATATGCTGGGTAAAATATTAAAAGAGTTGAAATCAAAGCTGCGCAAGAAAATATGAAAGCATTACGAAACATGAGACAACGCCACGTCATCATATAAAATGACAAATAACCATGACATAATAAACTTTACAGTGAAAATTCCCATATTATACAGACGAGTGAGACCAATCAAACAACAAGATGTGAAGGTGATTTGTAATAATGTCATGTTCTGAGAAATGACAGCGTAAACAGAGCCTGTCATGAATATTCAAGGGACAGCTAGAGAGAGAAAGAGGGATAGAGAGAACAAAACACAAAAATGATAAACTGACAAGACAGAAAAAAAAGAAGAGAAAGAAAATAAGAATTTGCTAATTAAAATAGTAAGCAGGGACAACAAAAGAGTCAAATGGAAAGCAGTAACGGCCTCTCATTCTAAATCATGCAACATCAATAATAAATATCTCTTCCCATAGTGCAACTGTTCACAAAGAGAGAGAGAGAGAGAGAGAGAGAGAGAGAGAGAGAGAGAGAGAGAGAGAGAGGTGGAATTATCATTCTCTTTGTTTAACTCGGAGTTAGGCCTAATTACTAACGTATCAGTGGCTTTCATACGATAATGAATTACTCTCTCTCTCTCTCTCTCTCTCTCTCTCTCTCTCTCTCTCTCTCTCTCTCTCTCATAATCACAATACTGCACTTATGAATATTATAAGTAAAAATTAAAACTTCTAAACAAGAAGAAATGCTTAAAACCAATGTCCATCAGCTTATTAAAACGAAGTCTTGAATGGCGCACACAGCCACACCTGCTTGCATCCTTGACATGAGAGAGAGAGAGAGAGAGAGAGAGAGAGAGAGAGAGAGAGAGAGAGAGAGAGAGAGAGAGAGAGAGAGAGTGTTTGCTTTTGCATGCCTTGCATAGTTAGCAACTTAACACCCTGAATGCATGTCGTTAAGTTTGGAATTCAATCTCGCATGAGGTCATGATAAAAACTATTCTCGAGGTACAATTGTTGAGTAACATAGGATTTCGCACTTCTCAGTAAACTGTTCATAAATACTCATATGTGCAAACAAGTACGATCTGTACATCCGTGTGGAAATGTATGTACTGTACATACGTACAGAACACGTACAAATACATATATTAATTTTCTAATAAAGAAAATGATTCCGTTGATGTTATGCAATATCGAAGAGAATATAAACAAATTCCATTAACTTTTAAACGTTACGACATAAGGATGCAAGTTGACTACGTATGTTAGCCACACTGGTTGCTTTCATCATCAGGAACTGAAAATATCATTAACTATTCGAAGCTAAGCTAACAAGAGATAAAAACCTCCCACTGTGAATATCATCCAACAAGTTATTTAAAACCAAATATACATCGCGTTTGCAATTTAACCTATTTCCCTTTACTCAAAACGGCCCTTAGTTCCCAAAAATCTCCACAAAACTGTACTATCATGACTCACAGATCCTTAAGTTTTTACTGTACAAAAACAACGATCTCATTCTGCCATCAAAGTATACAGGACCGTGATCACTTCTATAATAGTGGAATCACTTCTTTAATCAAAAGGCTTTAGAACCTTCACGCCAAAAGTCTAACCACCAAATTTGGATTACCTGGATTGAATTTCCAAAGATATCAAGTTTTCAGTAACAAGTGAATCGTGACCTGAACATGAAGTAGTAAAGTGAGGGCATTTATTTTGCCATCGACAACATTTGTAACACCCTGGGTACATGGTAGATTTTAAAACTGCAGAACTGAAATACAAAAGAGCTGGTAATTTATAGTGTGGATTCAGGCCACTCTTTGTAGCAAAGTAGCATTACATGAAAAATTAACAGGATACACTATGATAAGCCTTTCACAGACAGATTCTGAGTAGGGTAGGTAACAAATGGGTCCTTACTGCAAAATAATATGCCAACACTGCGTTAAGAAACAAGAAAAAACTGTTTAACTTCGGTTCATAAATCTACAGGAAAAAAAAAAAACCTTGCCTCCTTAGGCGAGTCTCTTCATGTCACAGAAAAGTCCAGAGATCTGAAAGTTAATTGCTGTATATCCAACGGTAGTGGACACAAAACTTAATTAATATAAGGTATATAGCCTATATTTCACACATAACTACAACATGCAACTTTCTTTTTCACAGTTTTATACATATGTAGCAAAAAGAAATATAATACTAACATCACTAACGGGTGACCTACAGAACGTCCCTACAACCATGAGTAAGTTAAATAACCTTGGATCCCAAACAACAAACCAGAGGAGGTCGTCCACATACCCGGTAATGGTAAAACCAGGACGCAAGAAGGTAAATCATACCAGACGTAGCCACGGCACGGAAAACAGGTTTCGAAATCAAAGAATCGATGACTTTACACAATTACAAAAGTTTTAAAGGAACTATTTTCAAAAAGAAATATTTGCATTTCAATGAAGGCATCAACAGTAATACTCACGTACCACAGAAGGGAGGGAACGGATTCCCAAAGTCAGTGACCAAAATATCAGTATATTTTCTATTTGCAATGACTATTTATATTTACTTATCATTCAATTTAAGATTAACGACTGATTCATTTTGTCAACTTCGCATTTCTGTTTTTCCAGTTCAAAACAATATCACTAATTTTTTTCCAATTCCAAACAGTATTACAAAATTCTGAAGTGGGTTTGATTATACACTATATTAAGAGCATGCAACACGTTCGATACAGTCCAACGAAACTGTATGTTAAGTACTAAACGCTACTTACAAAAATTATGAACAAACTAAAAGCGCGGCGTGTCCAATGTCAAAATGAAACATTAATCCTAACAGCAATATCTATATTTTTACATTCACCGCTCCTGTCTTCCGTTTCTTGAACTCTGCAAGTTCCTATTTCATCACCCAAAAAAGTACGAAAATCTTCACACATTTTTAATACCATTTCATTACTCTCTTTACACTGGCTAAGACAGATTTGGCCTTTAAAGCATTTTGTCACGTCATTACATTTATTGAGCTAGTCTCTCTCTCTCTCTCTCTCTCTCTCTCTCTCTCTCTCTCTCTCTCTCTCTCTCTCTCTCTCTGCGCAAAGTTTAAAGCAAGAATTTGATCACGATGTGCTAGCTCATGGCAGGGCGAAGATGAAATACAAAAAAGGGGAAAAATGAAATTACTGAATACATTCTCATTAACTATCTATTCAGTTACACACACACACACACACACACACACACACACACACACACACATAGAGAGAGAGAGAGAGAGAGAGAGAGAGAGAGAGAGAGAGAGAGAGAGAGACCTAGTTCGCCGAGGTTATTTAAGACTGCAAGAGGTTCGCTCTCAACTTACTCTTGAGCATATGTAGAGTAACTGATACCGCCTCAGCTTAAGCTTTGGGTACTCTCTCTTAAGCATTGCATGATGCATGACTAAACTCGATATCGATCCCTGGAAACCTACAGATGGATAAATATGCAAGAGAGGAAACAAGATCTGGCACTTACAAACACACGCCAAGAATATATCTGAATAACCCTAGGCATGACTGATTGGTTTTTAGAAATTTATCACAAGGGCAAGCACTTGGGAACTACCAGCCATTCAGTGCTTATGACAGTGAAAAAAAAAAAAAAGAGTTGGAGTGGTTGGACAGCAAGACTGAAGAAAGGAAGTGGGATGGAGTTAAAGAGAAAAGCTAAAACGTGCGTGCACCTAGGGGGACGAAGGAACTCTGCAAAAAGCCTTTGGTAATGCCTACAGTGCACCAACTAAGGTGCACTGACGGCACTTACACCCTACGGAGTAAACCTATGTTATAGGCACGCATTATTTTCATCCCGTTAAGTCCCACTGTACCTCACCTGACTTAATTAATGAGTTATTTAATTACTACTAGACGACTCCCGGGTGGTAACTTGTGTGAAGATGGACATATGGCTACTAATCCCTTACCAAATTAGGAATAGGAATGGGAATATAAAATTTAGGCCAATGAGCAAGCGCTGGCACCTATGAGGTCATTTAGCGCTGAAAGGGAAATTGAGAGTAGAAAGGTTTGGAATATGTAACAGGAGGAAAATCTCGCAGCCACACTATGAAACAACTGTTAGGAGAGAGTGGGGAGAAAGATAAAAGAAAGAGAATATGAATGGAGGTACAGTAAAAAAAGAATGAAAGAGGTTGCAGCTAGGGTTGCTGCAAAGAACCTTAAGCAATACCTACAGTGCACCGCGTGAGGTGCACTGACGGCACTAACCCCTACGGGATCTTCCCAAATTACTTGGTGACCAGAGAGAGAGAGAGAGAGAGAGAGAGAGAGAGAGAGAGAGAGAGAGAGAGAGAGATTTTTGCTGCAGAACCCCACATCTCGCCTCGCAGAAAATCTCCAAGCGCACGCATTATTGAACGACATTAAGGCCAAGCCAGGGGTTCTACACGCACAGGAAGCAAAGAATCAAGCAATGTACAGCGTCTAGCAGCTTGTAAGGTCAGCGGCGGCAGCTCTGCTGCTATCCATCAATCAAAGTGGTTTATCGAAATGCCGTCACGGGGTGTGATGTAAACCAAGACGGCTGACTTCCCCCGGGGTCATATCCCGTGTGCAAGAGTGGGTTCCGTTTGTGCACGTAAGAACATCGTGGGTTGATGGACGGATGTAAAGTAATAGTAAGTTTGAGCACGTACACACGTATAATCATATATATATATATATATATATATATATATATATATATATATATATATATATATATATATATATATATTACTGTGTATGTTTAAGAGAGGGCGCTTGGCCAGCGAAGTCTACCAACGTTGTGTGTGGTCAGTTCTTGGATGGATGACCACCAGAAAGTCAAACGCCTTGAACATCAACGCAGCAAGGCCCAAGCCTAGCAACCACGCACCAAGAGAGAGAGAGAGAGAGAGAGAGAGAGAGAGAGAGAGAGAGAGACTTGCAAGCATTCACAATTTAAGTACCTTGCACGTGCTTTCAGTATGAACAGGAGTAGACAAACAGCTTTAGGACCCAACTCCACAACCGCCGCCCCCTTCCCCCCTCCCCATCCCCGCCCCCGCTTCCTCTAGCTCTCGGCCACCATTGCAATGTGCTGCTTATGTCGCATCCTTCAGCTGACGAAGAGGAGCATTTTCGCAAGGTCACTCCCGGCTGGCCGCTTTTCGCTCTCCGGGATCTTTAATGCCGGATGATCCCATAACGAAAAGGGTGGACGGTTCCAAGTGCTCAAAACTATATTCGTTTTCTTGAACTATTACTCTTACTATGAATGAAGTGTGGGATGTATACAAGGGATTATTATTATTATTATTATTATTATTATTATTATTATTATTATTATTATTATTATTATTATTATTATGTGTACGCTCCAAGGCCACTTGTCTTGTACTCCTTCCCAGAGAGAGAGCTAAAACGGGAGCGGAACTTAAATGTAATAAATGACAATTAACGAGCTTAAATATACGATTAATATAATTAATAGCATAAATGAAGCTATATCTATATGTGCATATAAATATATATATATATATATATATATATATATATATATATATATATATATATATATATATATATATATAATATATATATATACATATATATAATATATATATATATATATATACACAGTATATACATATATATACTGTATATGTCCAACCTACTGGTCATTTTTTACCAGATACATACATATGTTAACCACAATGCCCCCTTAACTTTTCTATTTCTTCGCAATTTGGAAATGTAGTGACAAGAGTTTCCAAAATGAGAAGAAATCAAAAAGTTAATTGGGCATTGTGGTTAATAAATACTAATTTATACATGTATATGTATAAATTACAAAAAAATAAATATACACATGTATAGCAAAAAATGGGTTTACAAGGCAAAATGTGCTTGAATGTATCAACATGGAAAGGAACTTACACCCAGCTCTAGGAAAGTCCATCGTACAGAGACTGCGGGATAGCCCAAGGTTTTAGAACATAGTTTGCAACATGGTCACCAGCCTGTGTAAGGATACTAAATGCAGTCACAAATAGCGGCACAGATACTCCAGTCAATTGCGAGACGCTTAAGGAAGAGCGGATGTACAGCATCATTAAGCATCCATGGGAGTACTGAAGTTTCAACTGTGATACGGTTTTCCTCTTCTTCTTAATGTACACCATATTCTTTGGAAGCTTAGATTTCAAGTTAGAGGACCCTTTGGTGGGCTTGTTCCATAAAAATAGGGTTCATCTGAATAATAATAATAATAATAATAATAATAATAATAATAATAATAATAAATAATAAAATAATTTTTAATAATATGTAAAAAAATTTTAAAAGCTAGGTTTTTATTTTAATTTTAGACCTTTATTGTAATAATAATAATAATAATAATAATAATAATAATAATAATAATAATGAATAATGAAACTATACAGATAGGATACTAGAATACAGCATAGAGCCGGGCTGAACAATACAGAAATTCTGTGGTAAAAATAAAAGAGGTAACCAAAATTTCAGAGAGTCACAACCCCTTGTTTCAAGTTTCCTATGTAGGCTAAGGCAGCCATTAGAAATTTTCGAATACAAAAAAATTAAAGAAAGTTAAATGAAAGAGAGAGAGAGATAAAAGGAGAGAAATACTGCTACGATCTACAAAACGAACGCAAGAGCCCAAATAACAAAAAACTGCTTGATGGAACTGAATTGGCAGCGGCCGGCGGAACATGTCCCCACCAGAAATAATTTTATGACTGATAACACATCGAAATGATAAATTACGGGTCTTTGCAAGTGATGCCGTGGCGTGGAAGACGGGTTGAAAGGTTTGGGGAATGGCGGAATGAGAGAGAGAGAGAGAGAGAGAGAGAGAGAGAGAGAGAGAGAGAGAGAGAGAGAGAGAGAGAGAGAGAGAGATAATAGTATATTGAGGAGCTGGGAAGAGGAACTTGCAGAGAGAGAGAGAGAGAGAGAGAGAGAGAGAGAGAGAGAGAGAGAGAGAGAAAATGAAAAGGGGAGAGAGAGAGAGAAGATATATATATAGAGGAGCTGGGAAGAGGAACTTGCATCGAGAGAAGGGAGGACTGGTGGTTGGTGACAGGGGTGTTAGGAGGGAGGGTAGGAGGTGAGGGGGTTATCTTCAAACACGCTAGCATCATTATCTTGTTAAATAGATGTTAGTGATGGCGCTGCCGATGCTGCATGCTTACAACTGCAACCTCGACTTGCTCTTTCGTTCCCAGAATCGCCGAATTTTCTGCGCGATCGCGGATACTGACACGTACAACGAAACATACACACAAACACACAACGATACACCTACGCATATACTTCCATAAACGGACTAGCAGGCACACACAAACAGATACACTAACACACCCCCAGATGCGCTTAAGCACACAATGACACTTTCACAACAGAGCGTACTCGTTCGTATTCTCCATGAGCTGAATAAAAAAAAATTAGACTGTAATTAACCCCTTATTAGCAGAGCGTCTCTGAATAATTTATTCATTTCTCTTGTGACTTAATCATCTAATTAAATTCGTCATTCCGCTGTGACAGGAGTATTCCTGCCCAGGCCTCGTTCGTCTGAAATTAGTTCCGGCGCTTGATTTAGTTTTTCCTATCAAAAAATTCATAAATGAAAAATCACAAGAAATGTTACGTTAACCAATCAAAGACCTCTGAAACAGCACACCCCACAGAGGAAACCTAATATGCTTAATATTACCACACTCCTTAAACTTTACCGTAACCTTTACTTAAAAGAAGCTACTTAACCTTTCCGTCCGTTAAGCATACAGCACTCCGACTATAAGTAGGTGTGGGCGTGGGCGTGGGCGTGGGCAAGGAAAATGTGGAGTGGCATCGTTCCTTCACCTTTCTTCTTCTTCCCACAATCAGCCCACAAGGGAAGATGCTGAAGCCGTGCATGCTGTATCAGCATATATCTCGCAAATCAGCAGAGGCGAGATCGTGGAAATGGCTGATATGGGCAGGAATGTTGCTTGCTAAAACATGGCTCAAGAAGAGTTTGAGAATTTATACTGATGACGAAAGGAAAGGGTGAAATTTTGATTGATTGGCTTGCTATTGTAATCTGGCGTTATGGCTACCAATACCAACGAAGCTAGAAATACATTTTTGCCGATATGAATTATGAGAGAGACGTATCTTTATTATTAATTCTTTACTTATACAATCGTCAACATCCTACATAATATTACACATATCCCCCCCCAAAAAAAAAAATAATAAAAATTAAAAATAGACTTAGGAAAAATCGTGGGAAATAACTGCCCCTTGAAAAAAGGAAGAGTAGAAGAAAGAAAGGAAACAATATATGACTTCAAGGACAGAAATTTAGATTCTGAAAAAATGAGTGGTGTGTAAAGTACGATGGAATTCACAACAGTAATTGAATGAATCATGAAATTTAGGCTATGAAGCCATGCATCGGGGCAATTTCAGCCATTCAGCGCTCAAGTCAGTGAAAAAGGGCAGCTGATGCAGTTGGACAGCAAGATGAAGAGATCCAGAAAATAAATAAGATGAAGTATGAGGATCTAAAGGTAAAACTGGGATAAAACTCCACAGTTGCATTATGAAGTAATAGTCAGAGATGCTGGACAGGAAGATGGAAGAATGCTAGCTGGAATGGAGGTACAGTAAAAGGCTAAAAAATGGATGTAAGTAGGGACCGAAGGGACTCTGCAGACGCCCTAATGCAACGCCTACAGTTGCACCGCCTGAGGTGCAGATGGAAGTAACCCCTACAATGAATTCACAGCAACAGAACTACAACCAAAAAAGTCTGAAACAACCGCTGATACAACGAAAAACGATTTATAATTTATAATCAAAGAAACACACACACACACACACATACACAATACACAACTGCATTCTATGCTTTCACAATTAAACCACGTAACTGCAGTCTATTCCATCACAAACGTAACCATCTACGAATGACACACGGCAATGCAATGCCGGAGCACAATAACAACGGATGACTTTTAATTGGGTGTTAAATAGTGAACTCAGCGGTTTAATTACCCTGCGTCAGCTTGACTCAATCTATTCCGACTCCTAAACAGCACTGAGAAATCTCAAACGGAACGGAACAAAGATTAGGCTTGCGAAGACAAAACACTGCGAGGTAGGTAGAGCTCTAGGCCTGGAGAACAAAAAACGATAAGGCTTACTGTGTAACACCTCTAGGCATTGCATATGAAACTATTGCGCCTATGTGTGTGTGTGTGTGTATGTGTGTGTAAGAGAGAGAGATGCGATTATGTGTGTGTGTGTGTGTGTGTGTGTGTGTTTGTTTGAGATATAAAACGATATTGTGAGAAAGAGAGAGAGAGAGAGAGAGAGATGAAACGGCTACTGCGCCTGTATGTGTGTGTGTGTGTGTGTGTGTGTGTGTGAGAGTGTGTGTGTGTGTGTGTGTGTGTGAGAGAGAGAGAGAGAGAGAGAGAGAGAGAGAAATATGAAATGACTACTGCGCCTGTGTGTGTGTGAAAGAGAGAGAGAGGAAACGGCTACTGCGCCTGTATGTGAGAGAGAGAGAGAGAGAGAGAGAGAGAGAGAGAGAGAGAGAGAGAGAGAGAGAGAGAGAGAGAGAGAGAGTCATGGAACTTGTACTATTTGGCAACTCACACGAAAATAAAAACTTCAAAGGGTGTATTCGCAATTTACAAGGTATCAATTACGGCCACACCTACGCAGAAGAATTAATAAATGGCGCATTTCATCAACGAAAATAAGCTTGATCTTTGCCAATCAGAAAGGGCCATGCCGGAGTTCTTTGTATCGTTTCTTCAATAATGAAAATCAGTTGTTATTATTATTATAATAATTACTTTACACATTAAGCAGTTTCCCCTAGCATGGGGTAGCTTCCTCCCCCCCCAAAAAAAAATATCACTTTCACATTTGCACTTAAATGGCTGAATCGTGGACGAATCTCCTGGGCAGAAAACTTCCAAAACACTTGGTGCTTCACACACCTACAGAGAAAGCTCACCAACAGCACGTCGAACATCCCTAAACACACTTCGTCATTAACTTTTATCATGTAATAAATCTCGCGCTTCTAGGGCGCTGAAATCCTTCCTCCCTAACCATTATTATTATTATTATTATTATTATTATTATTATTATTATTATTATGAAAACAAATTAAACAAGTCAATTAGAACATTACGCATCTTACTCAGCATCCTTCTACAGATTAAAATGTTCACACGTGAAAATAAAAGAATAAAAACGACCCAGATACAAGAAATATAGCCGATTGTTATTAAACAACAAATGAAAAATTATAAACAAACAAATAACTAAATAAATACGTAAATGCCAGGTACGCCTGAAAAAAAAATAAAGAGGAATGGCTCTTCAAAGTAGCATTACAGCAACGTAAACAAACTATATGAAAATAATTCCTCACGACATTTTCGATATTGTTTACATCTCGAAACAAAACAAATGAAACGTGAATAATGCAGATGATTACGAGGCTATAATAACCGCTGAAGCTTAACTACGAACATAAACTAAACATTATTGCTGATCATGAATACAAATTCATCATCGTGGACAGTGATTAGAATATTTGGCTAATTGCCCTTTCTAACTCAGAAACAATGCACTGCAGTTCTACTTACAGCTAACTGGGAATAGCAAACACTGCCATAATAATTATCTATGGGTAAATTCAAAATAACACACTGAAATTGTACCGAAAGCAAATATTTTTCAGCGCTTAGGCTATATTAAAAAGAAACGAAAATTTCTGCTGAAATCAAGAGCACAAGCATAAATAATCCTCGCATTCAAGTCTAAGCAAATCCAAACAAAGAATACTGCTTTCTTGTTTAAATAAAAAGAAAATACACAATATCACAGCTTAAATCACCAGGAAAATATGAGATTTCTGCTTACCCTAAGTCAAAATAAATCGAGAAGTTAACATCCCTTCTCCACACATAACAACACAGCATGCCTCTTTACATGAAAAAAAGACAAACAAAATCCCTGCTTAAATCAAAAGAAAACATAGAATATTCGTACATAAATGAAAAGAAAGCGAACGGTCGTTCCTCCTTCAAAAACAAACGAAAATACACAATGAGCCTACTTTAATCAAAAGAAAACATGAAACCAACATTCCTGCCTAAATTAAAAGAAACCTAAAACTGTTTTCCTGCTTAAATAACAAAGCGATATACATACTCCAAAGAGACATGTGTACGTCGCTTTCTTACGAAGTATGCCCTACGGATGTGCCACCTACTGTCCCTCTACATGCCTTGCGTAGCCTACTGTAGTGGGTCCTTTGTAGACCATACTATAAAGGTTCTTTAGAGTGTCCCTTCGGCCACAGCTGCATTACCTTCAGTAATTTACTCTTCATCCGTTAATTCTGATCCCTTCCCACCTAGTTCAACCACTTAGCTATCCAGCTCCTACTACTTTGCTTTGTTGCCATTTTCACATCTCGTTCAAGAGCAAACACTGTCAGAAATGTGGCTCAGCTACTCTGGTAAAACATGCTATAAACAAGTCGGAAACTTAGAACATACGTATCACATATAGGTTGGCAGAAAGAATCCTTGACAAATAGTTCTGGATGATCTTATGACAAATTGGCTAGGACTGCCAATAAGTCGTTGACTTGTATTATTTCTTGTTTGTGGTGTGTTGCCGAAGTGTTTATGACATGTTTTACTGCAGTCTGGACGCACTTTTAACCTACTTTATAATAATAATCTTCTGCTTCTTCGTTTAACGTGCTTTTTCTAATAATAATAATAATAATAATAATAATAATAATAATAATAATAATAATAATACCCTTCTCATCACCTTGTTCTCATATAAAACCCATAAGTACCTTAGCTCTTGGAGGCATCAATGTGCAGCTAACTGCTTCAGGCGGACGTTTACAAACCAATAAACGTTACCCACCTTTTCCTCAATGTTCACCAACACGGAAGAAATATCTCATAAATCTGACTTAAACTCAGCACTCGATCACTGACAGTGCCATTAGCGTGGCATAAAAACCAAAAAAAAAAAAAGAAGTGGGTGCCAAACAGGCCACAGTCCACAGGCCTAGGCCCAAAGGCATCCTCCAACAGATTAACACAGCAGGGCACCTCCCTAAACTTGACCAAAAGTATGTCCCCCGGATCTAATGACTAACCAAGACATCTAGGCAGGGATACGGGAGAACACGTCACTTTTGAAAGAGAAGGAAAGAGACGAGGCAGTGCAGAAAGCCAACTGGCCAGAAAACTTTACAACGTGACTTGAATTACCATCGGGTATGCCTGAATCCATCTCATGTGTTATTATTATTATTATTATTATTATTATTATTATTATTATTATTATTAGCTTCCCTGAGAGGATTGAGAGGATTTCATACATTATATATTCACACATTATATATATATATATATATATATATATATATATATATATATATATATATATATATATATATATATACACACACAATCATGAATATAGGCTACGGCAAATGTGTTCATTTGATATGACAAAATCCTTTCCATAAAATATTAATTCTCTATGTACATGTATTACCGTACATTATTTTTGGGAGGTGAGACAACACTGTCATTGTAGGCTACTTGAACTCCATAAATATTTTTTTATCAGTAGGCCTACACTACACATAAATTACGAATTGGTAGACAAAACTGAATCAACTGATAGACCACAACCAAAACAACTTCAATAGTATAAAATCATTAACAAAATTGAAATTCGAGTTCAGCTAACCAACAGCGATTAAAGAATTTTTATTTTTTCCCAGTTAAGAACAGACCACCACGCTTTGCTCATGCAGAGCACGAGACCGTGCAGGCATAAGGCCTATATAATACCAACAACAACAACAACAACAACAAACGCTGCACAGACATCAGCCAGGCTCTTCCCGTCGGGGTCACCTCATTCATCTGGTATGTCATTCATTCTTTGTTAAACCCGAATCTTCAATCTCGGCAACATCCTCATTCCCACAGACTTCCAAACAACCATTATTATTATTATTATTATTATTATTATTATTATTATAGTAGTAGTAGTAGTAGTAGTAGTAGTAGTAGTAGTAGTAGTATTGCTGCTGCTGTTGTCAAAATCAAGCTCTTTCCAGTAAAATGGGTGGCTCCAGACAAACAACAACATAACATTCTCCGCCACTCAATAGCATGAGTCACTACAGTGGTGAAGAAATCCGCAATGACGCATGCGTAAATGTACCGGTATATTAAAAATATTTATAAAACAAAAGCTCTCGGGAACCTGCTCGTTTCTCCTTATCAATCACCTCATCAACTGATCAGGAGGTTCCCGAAAGCACCCGTTTTATATATATTTTGAAAATATATTTAAGCTTGCATCATTGTGGATTTCTTCACCATTGTATCTGCCAGCAGCATCTAGAAGTTCATTATATCTGCCTGTAACACCCAGAAGGTTATTATATCTTCCTGTAACTTCTGGAAGTTCATTATATCTGCCTGTAACATCTGGAAGCTCATTATATCTGCCTATAACATCTGGAAGCTCATTATATCTGCCTGTAATAGTTAAAAGCTCATTTTATCTGCCTATAACATCTGGAAGCTCATTATATCTGCCCGTAACATCTAGAAGCTCATTATATCTGCCTGTAACATCTACAAGCTCACTATATCTGCCTGTAACATCTACAAGCTCATTATATCTGCCTGTAACATCTAGAAGTTCATTACATCTGCCTGTAACATCTAAAAGCTCATTAGGCTATATCTGCCTGTAATATCTAGAAGCTCATTATATCTGCCTATAACATCTGGAAGCTCATTATATCTGCCTGTAACATCTGCAAATTATATCTGCCTGTAACATCTAGAAGCTCATTATATCTGCCTGTAACATCTAGAAGCTCATTATATCTGCCTAACATCTAGAAGCTCATTATATCTGCCTGTAACATCTAGAAGCTCATTATATCTGCCTGTAACACCTGGAAGCTCATTATGTCTGCCTGTAACATCTAGAAGCTCATTATAGCTGCCTGTAACATCTAGAACCTCACTATATCTGTCTGTAACATCTGGAAGCTCATTATATCTGCCTGTAACATCTGGAAGCTCATTATGTCTACCTGTAACATCTAGCTCATTATATCTGCCTGTAACATCTAGAAGCTCATTAGCCTATATCTGCCTGTAAAATCTAGAACCTCATTATATCTGCCTGTAACATCTAGAACCTCATTATATCTGCCTGTAGCATCTAGAATCTCATATCTGCCTGTAACATCTGGAAGCTCATTATATCTGCCTGTAACATCAAGCTCATTATATCTGCCTGTAACATCTACAAGCTCATTATATCTGCCTGGAACATCTAGAAGCTCATTCTATCTGCCTGCAACATAAAGAAGCTTATTCTATCTGCCTGTAACATCAAGAAGCTCATTGTATCTGCCTGTAACATCAAGACCCTCATTATATCTGCCTGTAACATCTAGAAGCTCATTATATCTGCCTGTAACATCTAGAAGCTCATTATATCTGCCAGCAACATCAAGAAGCTTATTCTATCTGCCTGTAACATCAAGAAGCTCATTATATCTGCCTGTAACATCAAGAAGCTCATTATATCTGACTGTAACATCTAGAAGCTCATTATATCTGCCTGTAACATCTACAAGCTCATTATATCTGCCTGTAACATCTAGAAGCTCATTATATCTGCCTGTAACATCTAGAAGCTCATTTCTGCCTCTAACATCAAGCTCATTATATCTGCCTGTAACATCTACAAGCTCATTATATCTGCCTGGAACATCTAGAACCTCATTCTATCTGCCTGCAACATCAAGAAGCTTATTCTATCTGCCTGTAACATCAAGAAGCTCATTATATCTGCCTGTAAAATCTAGAATCTCAGACAGAGCTACCTTCATTAAGCCTACTTAGGCCTGTACAGAAGCCAGTGGTGAAACAGACTGGCTCCGGGGCTGGACGAGAAATCTGTAGGCACAGTTTATTGCCTGAATACTATAGCTGTTACGCACACAAAAACTTGTGTAGATACACACAGTATTTCATTATATGGAAATTTCACGCATCATAATATCTGTAAACTACTATTTCTGGTAACGCATGTAATAAGAAAATAAAAGATTTGGTCGTTCATGATACAATAAGATGCAAGATGTATCTAATAATTATCAAAACGTTAACAAATAGTCCACCTAAATCACACACCTGAATAATAATAATAATAATAATAATAATAATAATAATAATAATAATAATGGAGAAACAAATCCACAGTTATGTATGGGTACATATAGGCCTATGTACCCATTCGTAACAGTGGATCTGTTTCTCCATTTCAAGACCCATGCTACTAGAGTATTTTTAATAATAATAATAATAATAATAATAATAATAATAATAATAATAATAATAATAATAATAATAATAATAATAATGACCTAGCTCGCATCGACATGCCACCTACACCTATGCCCGCCTGGTCCCGTGGGTTTAGCTTAGCCAGAGCGCCAACACAAAACCAAACGCACGCAAACATTTTCTCTTTTTTTTTGCGTGTGTGAGTGCGTGTGGCTCTAGAGGCCCCGTGATGACTCAACCCATCATAATGACCATCATCGGGGACTAACCTTCAACGAAGGCGTCCGGGAAGCAGGTCATCTAGGTCGCCACGGCACCATAAAAACCCTCCAGCATAAATTGGCGTGGGACATTGATGAGATGACGGGCTTATTATAACATACAACACACGACTACCTTTTTTCCATGGCGGATTTTGTTTAGTGTGTATGACCGAAGACCCTTCTCTTGAAAAATAAAAGGGGAAAAAGTTGAATCATGATTGATTATTAATAGGCTAACCAAACTCCTCCCATGCCAAGGAAATTATATATATATATATATATATATATATATATATATATATATATATATATATATATATATATAAGGAAAATATATATATATATATATATATATATATATAAAAATATATATATATATATAAGTATATGTGTGTGTGTGGAGAGAGAGAGAGAGTGATTCTAAACAGAATTTTTGCTGAGAGAGTTCAATAACACACCAACAAATAAAACAAATTTAAATCCCCTTAACCTCAATTGACCAGTCCTATTAACAGCGAAATGTGCGTATTAGGAACTAAATGTAATCTTCAACATTACGCAAGATTTTCCAAAAACAATAACAAAAACTACTACTTGAAAATCTCAATCTAACCTCTACCTAATAGCAGCAAAACACTTCAGTTTCAAACCGCAAGATTCTCAAAGGGTAGGGCGGGGTAAAATGGGGGGGTGAGGGTGGGGGCGGGGGTGGGGGTGGGGGTGGGGGGAAGGATAGCAGAGACATGAGAAGGGTAAAGAGAAGTGCCATGCGGAGATTAAATCACTTTTCGGTCATAAGGTTTCGCACTGAACCTGTTGCTTGCGCCAAACGCTGTTTTGTATGAGCTTGGATGAACCGTCTGCCAAGTCCACTCTACCCTCTAATCCTGCTTAGAGTTGGGGAGAGATCAACACCAGGCTTATTATCCCCTTCACACCTTATCACAGTTTCGGGCTACCATTGAGAAAGGACCGATGATAGCGATAAAGTCAGCTTAATCTAAACAAACCAATTCCCTAACACAAATGAACACTTGTAATGAACTGTAACCCCTCTAACTCGCAATAATGCGTGGCTCACTGCGCTGACTGTAACGCGAGGTAATTTATCTAATGTTCATTCATTCCTGTGACAGTAATATATATACTAATAACGCACAATAATCTTTAAAACAAACTGTAATCCCTATACAGCATTACAATTCCGATAGGGCATCGTCATTCCCATAACGTTAAGTAATCAATATACGGTAGACTAATAAACAGTAACCGCTTTTTTTTTTCAGGGAATCCCCTTTACTGCTTGTCCTTCAGATTAAACAAGTGATAATTACATACTCATAAGTATACAAACTACGAACATAAGATGCTAAGAAGATCCCTGAGAAGAATATTGTATGAGAAATCCCAAAAATGGAAAATATGCGTTCTTGTGAAGAAAAAAAAAATAATAATGAAATAATGTGAAGAGCCTCATGAAGAAATTGCTCAGAATAAAGAAAAAACATGAGATGTGAGAACAAGGAATAAATGTAAGCTATGAATGTGAAGAGAGGTGAATATAAAGCAACATTCAAAAATTGAGGAAAAATATATACGGGTACTCTTCAGAATAGAGGATGTCCTTTTTAGAATAAGGAAAAATATGCAAAGACTTTTCGGAATTGAGGAGACAGAGTTAGACTTAAAATTGTGGGAAACAAGCGGATTGTGGGAAACAAGCGGACTAGCCACAAGACGAAACTATTAAAATGGAAGAACACTGAGGACACTCTAAAGAAAAATAAGTACACTTACAATACAACAATATGCAAGATTACCATCGGGAACAGATTTTCTACAGACCTACCATAGATTAGATATATTAATCATAAATCCTTAAGATTCATAAATCAGTCACTGATACAGCCAAATAGCAGCCATGAAAAAAATTTATACATCAGAAAATATACATCTATAAACCTAATTAAAATGCACTGTGTATGAACCAGTTGACTTCAGAGTACTCACGGAGTTCAAACTTTTACCAGGACCATAATAATAATAATAATAATAATAATAATAATAATAATAATAATAATAATAATAATAATAGCAAAGATCCTGAACTCGTATTGGGATCAGGATCAATCTCATCAATTCTTTTACGCAAAACCCTCCCCTTTTTAAAATGCTGAAATCCATCCATAACTTATGAGCTATCTTGAGGTCCCGTAAGTGAATGCACGAACTAATCTCCGTCCCACTTCGTTGGACACTGCACAGTAAACCTTTCACAAAATAAAATTGTTACACAACCTATAAAACTGACCATAGACGAAACCAATCCCACATCACGATGAGGCCGAAAAGACGAGGCCAGAAGGTGCACATGACTGACAGATGACTCGACAGCAACGCTCCAATTCCCTGCTTTAGTAGGCCCAAGGGGAAATAGGCCTATCGTGAACTTCTCGATTCTCTAGACCAACAAAAAATATATAGCCTAAACGAAGGCCTAATTAAATCACATAAACAAGACGTCATTCTTACATATGGCGATATAGCGTTGTCAACCATAAGCCTTTGAGCTCAGTACATTCGTTGACATAAGCCTAATGGCTTTGACGTTTTAAAATTAAGAGGGATGACGGCTTACACGACATTACCACTACTAAAAGTGATGAATAAACGTCATTTCCTCTTCTTATTGTAATATAGTTTGTTTACGATACGTCATAGAAAAGAAAGGTAAAGCTAAACAAATCGATCTCCTGCTGAAATCTATCTCCCTCTCTCTCTCGGCAACTGCACCGTTACCGTAAAATAAACAAAAACAAAGGAGAAAAATTAATCCTTTTAATGGAGATGGAACCTTTCCAACAACAAAACAACCAATTAACCTTTTCTAAGTCCACCCACAACATCTGCCAATTCTGAGTGCCATCCACCTGCAAGAGAGAGGCTGGCACTACCTTCCTCCTCCATCTCCTCCTCTACCCCCTACCCCTTCCCTTCCTCTCCACACTCCCACATCCACTGTCACACACTTCCTCTCCTCGTTTGCTCTTCTGGTCTTTTTGTTTATACGCTGAAAACCTACTCCGCACGGGTGTCCATCAGACAGTTGAGTTTGGGTGAAAAAATTCTAATCTTTGGTGTCACTAAGTTTAAATTTGGAAGGGCCAGGTTTCTAAGCAATAAAATTAAATGGTCACATAACCTACATCAATAAAATGTCAAATCGAATGTTTAAAAGTTACAAAACAGAAACGTCAACGTCTTATTTTTAGAATGAAGTACACTTGGAGTTGGAAAACACGAAAATGAAAATCAGAATAGCTAAGAGTACAGAGAAAGAAATTTGCAAGAACATCAAGCCACGGGTTTGCAAAAAGACCCAAAATGCAAGATCAGCTTTGACTCATCAGTCACAAGAAAATCATGAATTATTCACAATCCCCCTAACAGAGAACGTAAAATCCCTAAAATATGGTCTAGACTCCCTAAAGAAGGTGTAAATTCAATCGCTGGCCGTGAAGCCCGAGGAGGGTTGGGGACAACTTTTAAAGGGGCAAAGAGAAACGCAAATAAAAAAAAATTGGAAAAAAGGAACACAAAGGAAAAGCGAGTGGGGATAGGAACGGACAACAATAGAAATATTCGCGAAGTTGACGATGACAATGTGAAAGGAAGAGGTAGTAGAGAGAGAGAGAGAGAGAGAGAGAGAGAGAGAGAGAGAGAGAGAGAGAGAGAGAGAGAGAGAGAGCTTGGAATAAGCGAGGGGCTAAGAACGAAAACGTGGAAGAGGCAGTAGAGAGAGAGAGAGAGAGAGAGAGAGAGAGAGAGAGAGAGTGGTGGAGTGGGAGACAGACAGACAGATAGACAGTGGTGCTCAGGGCTAGTTGCTGGATTTGCACAATGGACTCCAGGAAACGTAATACCATGCAAGCTTCTGCGCCAACACCAAATACTCCCCCCTCCCCAACGCACCCCCAACGTAGCCAAACCCCGCTCACAAGGTCTCAACAACCAGTCTGTCCTGTGTCGTTATGATGAGCTTTCCACGGAAACTCATTCCAATCCTCACACTCTCACTTCGTTCAACTTGTAAGCTAAACAAATTAGCCTACTAGAATTCTGTTAGTTGCATTTAATTTAAAGACAATACTTATTCTTTTCTATATAACTTCAATCAATTTTGCTCTAAATGGCACTAACTCCTAATTAGCCTCCCGTAGTCTGCAAAACATGTCGATAAACTCTTAAAACAAATAAATATTCATCTGTTTGAAGAGTTGTAGTCATAAAAAAACGATATCTAAATCTAGTTGTTTAATTTTTATTTAAAAGTTCAACTGTTAGAGAGAGAGAGAGAGAGAGAGAGAGAGAGAGAGAGAGAGAGAGAGAGAGAGAGAGAGAGAGAATATTTTATTAAAAACATGTCAACAATATCGATACTACAGCAGAATATAAAGTGTCACTTAATGAAACATAGGCTAATGACCGGATTTCTCACTTGAAACTCGTCAACAAATTAAATATACATCTGCTTTGCCTCACGAACCAATCAACAATCGAAAGACGACATGCTGTACACACCCAAACCATTACTAGGTCATATTCGCCAACAATCTATTTACTTCTCGGTTCTGTGTGAAAACACGACTTCAACGTTTACGACAGAATAATGCAAATGCAGCGTCTAATATCTAGGTAACTAAACTAGGATACATGTATTACATACCCAGACCTACTAGTACCTGAACAATTTTGGACAGCCTATACAAAATATGCACACACACACACACACACACACACACACACACACACACACACAGAGAGAATATTTCTTTTTCACCTGTATACATGCTGAAAATCTAATAATTATATATATATATATATATATATATATATATATATATATATATATATATATATATATATATATATATATATATATATATATATACAGTATAGTCTATATAGCACGCGCATCTGACCGTTCGCGATATACAGTATATTATTTTGAGAGAGAGAGAGAGAGAGAGAGAGAGAGAGAGAGAGAGAGAGAGAGAGAGATCGACTTCCCAATGAAGCCAACAGCCAGGTGTTACTCGGGATGGCTGGTTGGGTCTCCTGTCAGGACAACGGTCATTTTCAAATGAGTCTTCTCTTGACGATAGGAAACGGACACAGCCTACTGTATGTGACGGGTGAGCGATGCTATCAATTTTGTTCACATTTATTGTTTTGATTCTGTTTGAAATAACTTGTGATTAACTAGGCCTAATGGGAAAATGTCTTGTGACAGGTTAATGTGGGCGGAGGGGGGGGGGAGGCAGTGGTATAGGCTACGTGAAATTTGGAACTTTATATCATGATCTTGCTGTTTCAAGTTACGAGTTAAAGAAGAAAATGATACCGACCAATTCACTCTCGCAAAATGGGAGGGATATTCTGGCTTTAAAATAGTTTCTTATATTTTCATAAAACATTCATTCCAAACCACAAAAACATATTAATAAAAACTTCCAATCATTAACTATATATTACATATGCAATTAACTTGTCCTGATTAGGTAGTTATAGCCTACATGTAATAAAAACATGATAGTAAAAAATCTCCATAACCCTGTAACCATATTCACCAAGAAACTTCCTTTAACTAAATAAAAGATGGCCTTTAATAAGACATAGGTCTATACATACAAATACCTATACATACACACATAAGTAAAATAATTACCGGTACTGCAAAGTTCACGTTTTTCATTCAAAATTCGGGGAAATGTTCACACTTTAATCTCAAAGACAACACGACCACAACGTAAGGCCAATAACGCATCAGGACTGTGGCGAAACCAGGGCACAAACTACTCTCTTTATCACCCAATAAAGGAAAGGCCTAGGCCTGCTTGTCAGATTTCGTGACGGAGTGACAGCCAACACGCTGACTGCCAGAAAAGAAAAAAGTAAACTCAAGATAACGTGAGACCTGGAGTCTGGACCACATTCATTATGAGCTTACAAGAAAAGAAGTTAAACTTATACAAGACTTAGGCCTACACACCGAAAGCACATCTCCATAAATTCTAAAGGATTTTATTATTTCTAAATCAAACTGCTCATTATATATGTACTGTAGATGGTGAAAAAACGGAAGCAGTTGACTCGTATATGCATTTGAGTGTAAATATAACGGACGATGGTTGGATGCGAGGAGAGGCGAGTCACATTACGTGAAGCAAGGAAGGTAGCATGGTGAGTGACAAGTTAGGAATGGGACTCTGAGTGTCTATGGACGTCAAGGTGGACAAGTAGAATGTAAGGAATGTTGAGCGCTTCCTCCTTTATGAATATGAAGCGAGGATGATGAATGTGGATGAAAGAAAACAAAAGTTAAAGCTGTTGAGATGAACCCTCCATGTATTGGCTCTATGTGGCATAGCCTAAGTAGCCTAGTACTGAACAGGTGGGCAATGTGAGAAAGGACTGGACACACTAGCAGACTGACGAAAATATAAAAGTAAGTTTACAAGAAAGCTCGTATATTGCCAGATGACATACAGATATCCCTCAGTTATATATAGGCTATATATCATAAATTGCATATATACGTACCTCAATACAAATCAAACGGTACACAAGAGTCATATGGAGAACAAACCATATTTGATAACCATATCTCACAATAATAAGAAAAATGGCACAGAAACATTCACGATAATTAAATACAGTTAGACTACAATGAGGCCGTTAATTGGGGCTCTTCCACTTATTTACATAACTGAATATATTACAGTGTGAAAACGAACGATAGAGAGAGAGAGAGAACAGGGTCACCCACCAAACCCACATGACTCAGGAAACACCACACGAACGAATTCATTCACAAATCCCAGATGGAATATTTCTCAATGGATGCCTTGGGAGAAATACAGTCTGCTGCACAAAGTCTTCAAAAGCTTCAAAACGTTACAAGTTTGTCAGTTAGGCTACATGAAAAGTGATCACATTTATGATGTATATCATAAATGATAAATGTTTATTCACGTGCGTTTTTATTACAATCAAATCGTAGCATAGTTAATATACCTATACACATACACACACGCGCGCACACATATATACAGTATGTATATATATATATATATATATATATATATATATATATATATATATATATATATATATATATGTTACCATAAAATCAGCAATATGCTGTCATGTTATTTATATCCGTTAGCCTACTGAGAGAGAGAGAGAGAGAGAGAGAGAGAGAGAGAGAGAGAGAGAGTCAATCAAGAGAGTCCAATCAATAATAACACAGCTTCACAGCAGGGTGGGGTTTATTGATCAATGGCAAAGACAGCCAAACGGACAGACTCAGGCCTACAGGTAGAATAAGCTCTATAGGCAGGTAGTATTGTTTCCAACCGGTTTCACAGGAGGCCTGGGTCCGCGGACTAGTCTCCAAGTCGTCTGAGATAAAATTGTAAACTGACAACTCTACAATGACAGCCAAAGTATCTCTATTATTTTTTCTGTTATTACTCATAATGGGTGTACTTTATCACAATACAAAAACACAAAGGATTCAATGTTCATAAGCAAAAGAAAAAACACTGGGGCATACTGAACACTGTAGGCTAACTGGTAGAAATTGACACAGTATGCGTAATAACGAATAATAATAATAAAATAATTGGTAAATAAGAAATCATTGACATACCAACCATATGACATAGTCTGTCACTTTACAATCTGAAAATGATGTCAACTAACCACTTAGATACCCTGCGTGTTCATAAGCTTAAACTCTGCACCCGTCACAACAAAACTGGTTTTGACCAAGAAATGAAGTTCTAAGATTAGAAGCCAGTTATAACCAACAAAAAGAGCTAAAAAAAAAAAACAACCAAAATATAAAATAATTAAGATTTTAAATAAATGGCACTAATATTTTCCTTAACACAAATGCGAACAAAGTCCATACGAATTATCGAAAATTCACAATCACGCACAGCATCAAATTCCTGTAAGGTAGCCTATTTTAGAATCGAAAACCAAACCAGCATTTAGATCAATCAACTCGCCCTCGAAGGATCGATTACTTTGGTCCAATCTGCAATAATCCCCCAAAACCCGATAACCTGCTGTTGAAACACCAAGAAGATGACTTAAAAGTATCGATAATCCATACCAGGCATGAAATACACAACACGGGTCTATAAAAGTTCTCGGTGGATATAAAACAAGATCCCTCTTGAGGAGCCTCGATGCAAGAAGTTTTAAACGAATAGACTTGCGCGCTGTATGAACACGGGAGAGCCAGTACTTTAATTAACATTCGAAGCACCATGTTGCATTAGCATCTAAATTTATCAACAGCACCAGCAAGTCAATGTATTATCCAAAGACAAAGTATATATTATGCTGCATCGCTTAAAATAAAATCTCTAATGTTCACTACAAAAGCTAACTTTAAAAGGATATAAAAGGATGTAAGTCCAAGAAATAGCCTACACGGAATGCTGACAAATGAAACTGGTTAATATGTAAGTACTAAAATCTGTATGAAGCGTAACCAGAAATTATGACAAACATCAACAAACAAAGCACCCTGTTATGTCAACAAAGAAACCATAAAAGTATGTTATCGCCGTCGAGGTATCATATAGCTTAGCCTATAACATATAACTAAACCAACACCATATCAGCAGCCTGCATTCCATACTGGGTACACGACTCATAACCCACCTCGCACATCTATTATGGATGCAACACTCACAACCCAACATGGTAACAACCAATGTCCCAAATTGTATCGACCCCCATTATCACGGTAACATATTGGTACAAGAATTCTGTAATAATTCGCATTGCAAAGGTTGGGTGTGTTACCAACCTCGCCCACTAGGAGCAAGGTTCGAACCCTGTTCGGGGCACATACACTTATCAGTTATTTTATAATTATCCTAATTCCCTGCTCTCCTTTTTCCCTCCTTTTCCTAAATGTTGTTAGAACTTACTTGCCGATAGCGTTTGATGCTTCTTGAAGGTCACCATCCAAGTACCGATCAACCCACCAACGGTGCTTATCTTAGTCGACCGTACGACTTAGTGGGATATCGAACGTGCCTCTTCATTCCTTTCACGACCTAGCCTGTCAAAAAGCAGTGACATAGCCTCTTTGTCGGGCAAAACCCAAGACTCTGGTAAAACCTAAATCCCAGCAGTGCCATGATAAACAGCTATAGCCTACCTGACATAGGGAGGGGAGGAGTATACCCTGTGGCCACCACCCACAACCAACTCTCACTCAAAGATTAACTGAAACATCAAAACGGAGTCGAGAAAAACTTCATTTACCACTGGATTTACCTTCATCTATTCAAGCTCTTTACCAGCTGATCTTCTAAAGAGATGCTGGACCAGATGTAGTTCAAGTGCAGCCAACCTTTAAGTGGAATGTCAATCTTCGTCTTCCATTCACTGATTGTGTTTTTTTTTTTTATCTTCCTGGCATCCTGATGACAGTCTCTCTCTCTCTCTCTCTCTCTCTCTCTCTCTCTCTCTCTCTCTCTCTCTCTCTCTCTCTCTCTCTCTCTTCGTAAAATCATCTGGGTCACTTAGCCTAATGACCACATGTTCACACCAAATCGTCCGGCCAGAATTGTGTGACAAATACAATAATCAAATTAAGTTAATTCAATGGTCTATAACTTTATAAAGTTCACACGATAAGATATAAGTGCCGATATTCATAAAAGTTATGCTGGCAAATTAAGAAACTTTAAATAATCTATATTCAAGTTCATGGCTGGTTACCAATTTTTTTAAAAAGAGGTGATGGAATTCTACCACTAATAATAATTTACTTCTAATAACAGAAAGATGCTCACAGGACTACCTTGCTTTAAAAAAAATGACAGCCTTCACGGTCTCATCACCCTCTTATAGATAGGCTAAATGAAGGACGAACCCAATTTGGCTGAAATCATTCTGTGAAGACACTCCGTGAAGGTAAAAAAAAAAAAAATTCATCAGGAAGATTATTAGCCTAGACCTAGTCGCATGACAGCGCAGTTCATTTGCAAAAAAAAGCGTAGCCTACTTGGCGCGTGGTTCAATGGCAAGGAGCATTACCTCGAACTGCTTCAAGGGACGAAATCAATAAAAGCACAAGAAGGTCGGCCCTAAACGCAGCAGAAAACATCACTATCGAAGATCGTTATATCTCGAGGCGATTTGCATGCAACCCGAGGCACAAGAGGTTAGAAATCGAGAGTGGTAAGCAGCAGTTTCACATCGAAACATGAAACATTTAACTGTTTTATACATGCATAAAAATCTATATATATATATATATATATATATATATATATATATATATATATATATATATATATATATATATAATATAAAAATCACAAAACCATATATGTGTGTGTGTAACTAAAAATCACAAAACCCAATGATATTAACTTCTGGAAACAAAAAAACTACAGCATTTCCTTGGACTGACATTCGATTCTTTTCACTGGCCGTCATGTCTCCCCTACACCACGGTCTACAAAGAACTTTCTAGACCGTGCCCTACACATACCATACAGCCTACGCAAATATTCAAGGTATTGGCAATCCCCATAGAGAGCACAACGCCACAATACACTGTATAAGCCCAGGTCAGAACTAAATAAAACTGAGATCTTACATATGGCTTTGCATACATGGCTAACATACATAGGCCTATGCCTTAGGCATCAGTAATTATTATCAGCCTAAAAAAAAAGACACTCATAAACTACCACTGCCGTGTCTTCGATATGTTTACGAAGATACACAAATGTTATAAAACATGTATATACTAGAAAAGACACATGCCAAATGAAAATGAAAAACTGCCATACTTTCTAACTACTTTCAAAATCATCATGAACTATGTGGTGTTAAAGTGTCTTATTATCCAAAGAGTAAATAACTGGCAGCCTTCTTTTACCCAGGAAATAAATAAATAAAACGTACTTCAACTCGAGACATGATTAGACATACCTCGTCAGAGCTACAGATTTTTGGGCAAAACAATAAACAATCACCTGATTTTTGCACTGCAGCCTATAGAAGACACACTAATTTACATGGCACACATTATATTATATATATATATATATATATATATATATATATATATATATATATATATATATATATATATATAGTAGACACCCTGAAGATATCTTAGGAGGGAGGGATGAAGCGCAGCCGCAATGTTCTAGTTGCGTGTTACATGTAATCCAAGTTCTGAGACCAAGAAGGTACGTTTAATTAACCTGGCACTAAATTCGTAGAGATTATAGTTGGATCCTATTTATAAAACGGGCTTCAACAGGTGATGCAATTACTCAGCTCTCTCTCTCTCTCTCTCTCTCTCTCTCTCTCTCTCTCTCTCTCTCTCTCACACACACACACACACACACACAAACAGATCCTCACAAGACTAGCCAAACTGTCTAGCCAAAATACAATTCACGCTAAAATATGAATCAGAATCAATGTTACATAACTTGTAAAGAGCAAAACCACAACCTTGGGCTCCAGGGTGGGCTAGCTTCGGATTAAATCGCACCAAATACTGCCCTCTGTATCAATATTTCATAAGCATATGCCGCAATCTACATTTTTTCAGCAATGAGGCGATTCCCTTGCTTAGGTGAAAAAAAAAACTCATGATGTAAACACTTCCCATTCAATCTCTAACTGTTGAGGATACATAGTTATACACTGTAAACAAACACAAACATATATGTTTGTCACAAACATATATGTTTGTGTGCATGCGAGCTTGTAGAGAGAGAGAGAGAGAGAGAGAGAGAGAGAGAGAGAGAGAGAGAGTCGTTAATTGTCAAAACAACGTCGAATAATAACCGCTCATAGCTCTCCCTCACCACCCGGGAGTCGATCCAGAATAATGGCAAAGAGAACACCCAGAAGGTGCAAGCACGCAGCGTGAGCACGCCCGCGCTCAGTCATTGCACAGTCTACTCGAATCCCATATCCTGCACGATCGATGAAATAACAGGGCGAAAATCGAGCGCCCACACAATACACCTTGCCTGATCTTCCTTCTGCGAAGAAGGGGGTGTTGCCCTGGGGAAGGGGGGGGGGCGCAGGAGAAGGTTGGAGAGCTGGCGTGGAGACGAAAGCCACACGAGGAGCCGTGGATTTTGCACGAAAGTTATATTGGAAACTATAGAATTCTCAAGTATGTATCCCACTTTATGTAAAAGACAAAAATTCGTGGTATAAACAAAAAGTAAAGTACAATAGTATACAGCACTGTGTATCGTCTATTATTTCCATCACAGCTACAAATACCGAATAAATATACAAAGAACCACGATGAACTAGAAGGATAATTCACCTAAAAGTAATATTCTATATAGTTGTCTGTCTACAATGTGTTCAATAAGCATGTTTCGAATAAAGTAAACCGTTCGTCAGTACTCGTGGCTATAGAATGCCACGCCCACTTCGGCCAGCCACGCACGTCGCCTTCGTATGCGGTTTACGTTATCTGTTATCTGATAGCCGTTAGTTAATTAGTAACAAGTTTTGAATATTGGAAGAAAAAGCATGCAGTTTCATAATACTGAAACAAGAAAATAAACAACTCTTCATTTTCCATTAGACTTCTATGAAGTTTCTGCTACGGCATGAGACTAGAGACACGAAGACTTTTTCGCCTGGTGAACGTTAATTGTATGCAGATATAGGCCTACAATGTATCTCAAGCCAGGTTTCCATTGTATTTTTAACGTTATCCATTTTAATCAGTAAAATATATTTCAAGCCAGTGTTCCATTTTAAGTTTAGCGTTATCCTCTCTAATCAAGATACTGACTGATCTTGCCTACAAATAATGCTTCATTAGTACAGCATCTTTTCGCTTTTATAGCCAAAACTCATGGCGTAAATAATTAAACATAACTGAAATACCCTAAACCACCCAAAACATCATGAGATAATTTTAAGATATTAGCCTAGCAACATGAAACCTAAGCCTAGGCCTACATCGCATAAAGAACTATAAAAGCAGAAATAACCTAACATGATTACAACACCTGCAATAAATATTCTTTCTCCACCTTTCTTGAGTTCATAGAATAATCCTTTAACATGACCCCTTGTGCTCTTTCTTTGGGAAGTCTATGGCCCAACATGAGAAACTTTTCTGTGGTCGATTCTTTGGTCTGTATTTTTAACGTTACTGGTAGTTTGAGCCTAGTCCTAGCTGAATTACGACGCCCCGAGTTACAGACCGTATGCGACGTATAAAAATAACTTGTTTTCGAGTGATACCTCGAATCTAGTGCCAAGATCAGGTCAAAGTTGCATGAATTTCCTAAGCGCTTGGCGTCTGGAAGCAGTCTGTGCTGACGCCCTGCGAGTCTTGAGCCTATCTGAAGCCTTTTCTGATTAACGCTCGACGCCCCAAGAATCAACGTTTCGCATATGGAACAAAAGATGAACATAGGATACACGTTAAATGATAATCGAGCCTTAATTCTCTTCCTCTCGGAGTGCCTCCTCAGCTGAGGCAACACACCCTCCTCCCTCCCCTCGAGAGTGAGGTCACCCACCAAACACACACATACACATACTCTTCATAAACAAACTCCCCCAGCTTCGAGTGACAATGGTACTCACCCATAATTCACTCCCCCAACTCATGGTGGTGGATCCTTCTGTGGCAATCCAATGGTCGACTTATATCCCGGGTTATAAAAAGGGGCTGGAGATAGATATAAAAGACACGAGCGCGAAACACCACTTCACTCACCGATACTTCAAGGCAAACTAACTGCAGAGCATCATGGGTAACCTCAGCAAATCTGAATCATAGAAAACGGACATCCATATCGTGGATATTTCGTACGTTTGATGACCGTTACGCCAATGAAACACAGTTTGGTAGTGAATAAACTTGATATAGCGTCTGTTTTGAACAGAAAATTAAAATGAATTATGCCTTTATGAGAAATTTACGAACAGTTGATAAGTAATGGAATCCCTAGGCTAGAGCGTTTGAAACTTTGCTTTGTTTCCCAACAACGCTCGTCATTCATGGCAACCAACACAGTTTTATTATAATCATGCCATACATAGTGATAAACATTGAATATATATAGACAGGAAACTCAAGGCCAAATAACGTGACACGATAGTAATTCTAATAGGCAGTCAAGATAATAACTGTTACTGTTTATTATTGTAAAATTACTATTATTGCATAAAGAATCATTGCTGTAAGTGACCTGAGGAACAAAAGAACAAATTCACTACGAAACTCATCTGACTACTGAATCGAGGATAAGTTCCTGCGCAGAATACTTCCACAGTTCCACTGTCGTTCATTTCACACAAAACAGAAGTCTCTCATTCATACCCGTGCCAACAACCGACATCTGTCAAAAAACCCACATCACCGATCACTGTGTAGGCTATCAAAGCCCTTTTCAAAATTCTGACCTTACTGTCATTTGACCTAACACTTTCAAAGCTTTCCACTCCTCTTTGTACAAGGTACCATCTTCCATTTTTCTACCATATAGGAACTTCTGAATAATATTCGAATCCATATTTCCACCCAGCCTAACGTCTTCTTCTTCTTCTTCTTCTTACACACCTGGTGTACGCAGATTATCCATTCTTTTAACTTTCCTTACATAACAAATACAGAATGGTACTTTATACTCATACACAGGGTTCAACAACAGCACGCCTATCCCTATTTTTCTTCCAAGACATTCATCTTCCATTCCCTGTCTCTTACAGAGCTTCCTTACCTCCATTGTCTCACATGCTCCATAATTCATTGCCAATCTCATTGTACGGTCATCTCTATTCTTTGACATCCTATATGCGTAGGTGCCAACCACTACCATTCCTCTACTGCCTATACAAGCATTCATCATCTTATCTTCTAGGTTACCACTTCCCTTGACAACCTCGTTCTTGTAAAGTTTTCAGTCCAAGTTTTCTTCCCACGAACACCTAATTCTTTCATTAGTCTATGCTATATCTCGCTGCTATCAACAGTCGACGCTGTATACGCCTACTTATATCATTCCAACTGCAATCAGTCTTCTCTTCACAAAATAATGCACACAGTTCTTAAACAACAACTGAGTCATACCACACACTCGTTTGATACACAATTTTACATCAAACCAGTCTCTGGTGTCCATATATCATTTAGCAAGCGTCGTTTTCATCATACAACTTTGTAATGGCTGCTGACGAATTACCAATCTCGCCATACACTCTCAGCGCTTTCCAAAGCGCATCATTAACAGCGTTATCATCGGGTTCTTCAAGGTCAGTATATGCCACATCCAATGTCTTTCTTATGCTCTGAAGTTTCACAATAAACTTTCATAACTATCAGCCACACGCTCTTTTCCCTGTATAAACCCACACTCCTCTACCCTTGTTATTCTTACAGTCTTCTATATCCATTTTATCAAGGGGCAATTATTCCTTTTATATTTCCATCTGACACATTATCTTATTGAAACATACCTTTAAAATCTGGCCGGTCTCATCATTACAATGTCTCCACCACAATGCAGCGTTTCACGACTAACAAAATAAACTCCGGGTACATTTCCTTCATTCCTTACGTCTTAAAATGTCATTTACATTTCTATCTTTAAATTTGCATTTGCTCCTTAACCTTTCTCCCTGCACGTAATTCTTTCCCCAAAACAAATCTTATTTTTTTTTCTCTGCACAAAATTGCTGCCAATACTCTCCAGAAATATTTCTTCTCTCTCTCTCTCTCTCTCTCTCTCTCTCTCTCTCTCTCTCTCTCTCTCTCTCTCTCTCTCTCTCTCTCTCTCATATCAGTTTTCCCTAGTCTACATCGGTTTCCCTTCTAACCTGCAACCGCACTTCAAACCATCTTTTTCCTGAATTCCGTTCCTCACGTCACCATTTCACCCCCCCCCATATTTTCTACCCTTCGTACCTACGACCTCAAGAACACCAACCTACAGTGTCTTCTGCTTCTTATTAGTTCATACTTTTGCTGTATTTTTAATCTTGGACTATTGTCATTTAATTCGTGTCATACTTTTAACAATGTTCTCGGGAATATTCTGAAATCATATTCGTAAGAGGCTGTCGTGTAAACATATCACCCGTGATAAGATAACGTGCGTCATATTATCATAGTTATTCTGCCGCTGTTGTTCACTTGGAAATGGCACATATCCCTCAGAGAATGATATGATGTATGATATTCTCGAGCTTAAAGGTAGAGGAAGGGAAGGTAATTATAATCAGTTGGACTGTTCTTTTATGTAAGCCATTTCCAAAAGTATCTGTGGAAAATGAAGCTTTGTGGTTTTTGTGGAATCTGCATATATAAACTAACTACTTCTGAAAATGGAACCCAAAGAGTCATCAACGAAAAAATTAAATTTTTTAGCTAATGATTGAGAGTAGAGTACCTTCCCGTGATAAATTTTTCGTTCACTCGGTAGATTTCCCTGGTATCAAAGAATCACATTCACCTCCACAGTAGTGTTTTGAAAGCGAGGTTCTTCTTTTATCATGCTATTTATCTTTGCTCTTCATTGATCATCACAGTTCAGAAGCCCTTCAAAATGCTTTGCCCAAGCGATCAGTTATCTGCCTGTCAACAGACTAACTTACATTTATTATATCCGAATAATGAGACTTGTGTCTTCTTCAAAAGAAACGAAGCAATAGCGGGATATGAGTTGTTAATTTTAATATAAAACCCTTGGCCTTGCTGATCATCTGCCAGTGTTCTCTTGTAGTCAGTGGTGTGGGATGGCAAAAATTGTTAGGAAAATATTTAAATCATTGTTCGCACATACATTAGGCTTAATGACAAGTAAGATTATTCCAGTTACACTAAAAATTAAATATTCTCTCTCTCTCTCTCTCTCTCTCTCTCTCTCTCTCTCTCTCTCTCTCTCTCTCTCTCTCTCTCTCTCTCTCTCTCTCTCTTCCATATATATATATATATATATATATATATATATATATATATATATATATATATATATATATATATATATAGATATATATAATCACTACAGCTAACTGTACCTTATGTTGGGATGTTTGTAAGCGATTGCAACATATATCCCACACTGTCTAACTCTGGTTGAAGGACAAAACACACCAGTGCTGCTGACAGTAATCATCCTCTGCCTTTTACTGAAGATTCGGCCTTCCATTTTTTCCTTCTCCCTTTACCATAAAGTTATTCTTAAACATCATGCTCATTTTTTTATTTTTTCCCCTCATCCGTAACCCCTGACCTTTACAGAATATCTAAATGCGAAGCTCTTATCTTAGCGTAGATTCTGTACTTCCAGGAAAAATATTTTCTGTTTGTTGCAGACTTTACTCTCTTCTCCCAAATAACTTTTATATGGAAACGTAATTCAATCTCTCTCTCTCTCTCTTTTTTTTTTTGAGAGATGACAAAGTTCATGTCGCTACAACTGACTCTAAAATAATATCATAAATGTAGATGGTTGTACCCAGTGTTGGTACCTTATGATTTACTTATACAGTTTTTCAAGGCGCATCAGATATACAATATGCCTGCATTCATTGTTCTTTAAAATGTTGTATCTCTCGCTGACAAGGATTTTACGAAAATTTTTAACGATTGATGTAATCATTAAAGAGTAAAAGCTGCAACACGATAATAATAAAATTAAGCATGCAAAATAATGGAAATGTGTTTTTGCGTACTCTAACCAACGGAACTCCAACGCAAACTGCGAAAAGATAGTCGACGTTTAATTTATACTTCGATGAAGGTAGCTTTAATAAAAGTTACTCATTTTGTTCTCCCCAATAATACGTTACCACCTTCGGTTTTTGTGTCAATATGCATCCCCTCTTTGTAATTATATATATATATATATATATATATATATATATATATATATATATATATATATATATATATATATATATATATATAGAGAGAGAGAGAGAGAGAGAGAGAGAGAGAGAGAGAGAGTGTGTGTTTATGATTATTAAAACGACGAAAGCCGCAAAAGAATGATAAGGTCACCTTAGGCAAAATTTCCCTTAATTTGACAGAGTACTCTATATACCTCCAGGCGTAAAGTAACCTTTTTGTCTTTCCTCACGCGCATGCATGTAGCGCGTCACGTTCATGCGCTTTGTTTATTGACAGATGTCAGTTTTGACAAGTTTCTCATGTATATCAAACGCAAGAGATTATCAATTTTGCAAACAGTTACCTCAACAAGTATTGACAGAATGTAAAAAACGAATAAGCTATGTTTATTGACATTCTCTCCCAACCATGTCCCTCTGCGCAACAATGGTTAGCAGATTACTTAAGATAACCCTAAATTTAGTGATTTCCCCACACACTACTGTGCCGTTCATCATTTGCAAAACTTCAAAGGGTATTCCACCTACAAGACATGAGACGAAGAGCCGGAAAAAAAAGCACGTGGAAACAATATCGTTTTAACTATGCATTTCCGAGATTTAACCCTTTTATTATGTTTCCATTTTTGCTAGGTCAACTAAATAGTAAATTACCTGAGTTTGACACATTTTCTCGCTATGCCCCATAATAGACATCAGCTGCTATCGTAATTCTACATTCAGTAAGGCTATCCTATTCAAATTTCCCACAAATTCAATCATAACATAATAAGAAAACTAATTATTGTAATGCAAAAACATAAACTATCCCCAGAATCTCCTGAATTTTCCCTAGAAAATGTATTCGAGGAGGAATTCCCCTAGAAAGTCAAGAAATTCCCCCCGCGGAGGACAATAGCTGGCGTATCTTCCCCAGATTCATCCTACTCGATGTTTACAAATACAGTAATGGCGGCAAACGAAGTGATAGAACTGGATTCTGGCTCGTCCGACGACGAGTATAAGGTATGAATTGATGAATTGACCAACTGGTCGTTCGGCCATCACGAAAGGAAAGGGATTCGATGAACTAACAGGGATATACTCTTCGTTTACTGGTAGGCTAGGCGAAAAGAAAGGCCGGGGAACATTGTCATGCTCAGTCACCCCCTGTGTGGTCTCGTAGACCAGGCTTAGTCATAAGTCGTGTTCACAAACGTTTTATTTATTCTGGTCTGACGTGGTTAATGTCTTTGTTGTTAGGCTTTTTGATTAATCCTAACATGCAGAGGTTTATGCACGGTACAAATGTTGGTCTGGGGTTTAACATGCGGGGTACCTTCATATGAAGGTTAGGCTACGTGACGATTGGCTAGGTTAGGCCCCAGCCATACCTCCCTCCAAATGACGCAATTTAAGCCGGTAAAGTCGTGCCTTAAATTACGCCCGGGTTAAAGTTAAAGTCTAAAGTCTGTGAATATCTCCTTAGTCCACCGCAGTAAATTTAAGATGAATATGAGCACAGAGTTTCATACTAACAATATTAAGGAGACTAAGGGGTAGTAGGCTATTCAGAGTAGGGAGACAGGCGTACCCCAAGGCGTGAGGCGTGGCCCTGACCTAACTGCACTTTACCTTCCCATCCTTACTTAAGGTTCTGTGACCTGAATTGGCCAAGGGGGGGACTGTGGTAATTTTAAGTCGTAGTTCCGCGTTGAGTTAGACTATGGCAGTTGATGTTTTCATATGTTATTTTACTTGCTTTACAAGAATTTAAAGTAATATTTTGTCGGCCGGCTGTAACTAAACTGTAATTGACCTTTGAAGACTACATTACTGACGGGGTAAACCTAAGCCGGCATTCTGCGGCAAGCTGAATTACCGTGACTGCCCCCCATGGATAAAATTTTATAAGTTGCCAATATTCCCCATTGGTTAAGAGAATGGTTTTTCAGTCATATTTTCACAAGTTTTGAATGACTTTGATGATTTTGCTCGGAAATCAATAGTTCTTGAGTTAGGGTACCGATACCCTAACCCCAGAACTGTATTTCCAACGAAAATCGACATCAAGTTCACTAAAAATGCGTGAAAATATGCCAGAAAAACCATTCTGTTATACCCTCACTTCAGTTCCATTACAAGGCATTTACATAACTCTGTTTTGGAGTTAGGGAACCAGGCCATTACCCCCAGTTCCAAAAATAAGGGTTTTTGACCCAAATTGGCATCAAAATTCAAGAAAACACACCAAAATACATCAGCAAAAGTTTCGCTGTCATAATGTGTAATAATTACTCAAATACGCGCACACAAACACAGCCCCGCCCTGGCAAGTGGAGAGTGTTTACAATAGGCTTAACAACAACTCGCAGTGTTCGAACACTTGGCTTCTGAATGGCTTCAGGTTCATTTTTAAAAGAATAACTGGTAATGATTAAGGGCAATAACTAACCTAACCTAGTTAGGAAACTGGTCACTGTTTTGCTATTCTCTTAGCCGGGGGGCAAGCCCCCCGGACCCCCTGTACGGGATTCATTGTTGACAAGAAAAGACTAACATTCAAACAGTTTGGGCTTCATATTTTTTTTTTTTTAATGATTAAGGGGGTCAAATATGTTTTGCCGTGTTTAGTACTAGCCCTTGGGGGTCAAATGTGTTTTGTCATCTTTAGTACTAGCCCCTGGGGGTCAAATGTGTTTTGCCGTGCTAGTACTAGCCTTCAGGGATCAAATGTGTGTGTGTGTGTTAATAAGCAACCTTACCTTAATTATTGTCAGATGAACAGGAAAGTTTGGCATCGGAGTCTGGTAAATTCTCTTGACCAGTGGGTGGTTGTCGGTGGAACTCTGTGGCTTTTAAGATATTCCAAAAAATTTTCATTATCACTATGAAAGTTTTTTATAAATCTTCAAGGATCAAATGGACACCCTGCATATGTTGCTTGAACAGTAGCCATTGTACTAAATGAAGCTCATATTCAAATTCAGATAGAAGCAGGTGTAGGTGTAATAACTTTTGTTTTTTTGGAAAATGCAATATAATTGGTTGAAAAAGTCATGTCATTACTTCTATTGGCGGTCACCGGAAACAGTTCAAATTCACTGGGGAAATTTGGATGCGTGGGCGGACTTTAGAAAACGCACCGACCGGAAACAATTGAACTCATCAGACAAGGTGCATGCTTAGGTGGAACTTCACCGATTACGTCACCAACTGACATGTACACTCGCGAAACGGAGCTCTGAAAGTTGACTATCACTACTAAGGAAATTTTCAAAGATAAAAAAAAAGGTTTATTTTAATTAAATTCATTTTATATGTCAATATATATTTCAGATTAGTGTTTCTGGCATTCAAATTAGTGGTTTTCAAATGCTCTAAGTGAATGTGCATGATATTTTGAGCTAACGGCTGATGGAAAGGGAAAGAAGTCAAGGGAACTCAGAAAATTTTAGCGAGGCATAAAATTGCGTTTTTAACAAAAATTCATTATCTAAGTTATTTATCATTTGCAAGTAGTGTTTATGGGGTTCAAAATAATAAAAATGAAGCGCTCTTTTCAAAAATGTAGGTTACAATTTCATATCGTGTACAGTATGTGTATTCTGGCTGTGAAGGGTCAAGACTTTCCTATAATTAGTGGTGTTGACATGTTTCCCATCTTGCTGAGGATGGTATTTTATTCTAATTCATAATGGTACACTTTCAGGATTAACCATGAGGCTAAGGTTAATCCTGAGAATGGACACATTTGATTGTAGACTACTGTCCAGCTATTTGTTTTATTACATACAAGTGACTTCATTTTTAAGTAATGTATGTGTATGTATATGTCATATACTGTACAGGTATGTATATTGTATATTTTATTGTGACCTGCAGTCACTTCACTTATCATCCATACATGAGGAAATGGTATTGCCACTAACAAAAATGCCAAGTGTAGCAGATTATCACCTTTTTTCCTGAAAAGTTTGATCCCAGGTATACATTCTTCCCCATGGGTTAGGATTGTATACGGGGTTTAGGCTCTTTGCACAGAATGTTTGCTAGGGGTCTTTTTTTGAAAGGTAGAGTGGAGGTGCTGCCCCATAGTGCCATGGAGATGTTGATGATCTTGATCACAACCACGTGAATGGGAAGGGGGCAATCATCCTGACTCCAAAAGAGATTCTAATACCAAGGTTTAGTAGGAACAATTAGACCTTTACAAATAGGATTGCTTTCCCATGTGTAAAAACTGAGGATTTGTATATGTGTAGAAACAACCAGACTTGAGTAGGAACAAATAAATTAAATTTCATATCCTACTCTGTATAATGTTGAAGTACCTGCGGGTGAACTCGGTTGTGAAAGGACGTCACTCATTTGATGGTCGTAAGGGTCTGGGAGAACTATCCAGTGATTTGGATGTGGTTGTTACTGAAAACGGACGTTGGCTGGCTGCTCTCCCCCCTGTGTAAAGACCTCAGGTTTGTATGTTAGGAAAAATACAAATTATATACTTAAAAATTTGTCATTTTTCTATGTCCCCACTTTTGTGAACTGTGTCATGAAGGTGACCATAGTGTATCGCTCCGATTGCCCCATTAACAGGTGGTGAGAATCTTTTTATATGGCCCTTCCTAGTCATGGTTGATCCATGTCACACCCTAGACTTACTGGTTTTTTAAATCCAGTCAATCAGAATCGATTCTGATCGATATGGTAACTGGACCCACGCTCCGATTGAGATTCAGGCATTCTCTCTTGTTTGAACTGCCATGACTCTAGTGTAAGTTGTGAATTCCCACCATGGAAGATTTCAGTTCTTATTAAAGAGCTCTTGTTTTCCCAAGTATATGAATTTACCAAAATACGAGGTGAATTTATGAATTCTTATATCGGGGGAGATTTGTTGGGTGATTCTGCAGGACTGTAAAACTTGTAGCATTGGAAATATGATACTTAAGTGAATGAAAGAGCTGTCTTACTGGACAACCTGTGTTTGCATGACTGGATCCTATGAATTAGATAAAGTGATTGTGGATAAGTTAAGCCATTCATTTCCTGTTTTTTTTTTACAGGATTGTACGATGAAAAGTGATGATTTTGACCTACTACATTTAAGTGCTAGCCTAAGTCAGGTCAGGGCACTACAGCCTAGGTAAGGTTGTGTAAAAGTAGGACTGGTTAGGTTTTATTCTGTTTGAAAAGCCCACCACTGTTAAGGGATAGCCTAGGCCAGGCCATGTGCTCAAAATTACTGATGTTCAGTCGCACTTGGGAGGTCTTGGGCTCGCACAGCCCCTCCCCTGCCAGGTAAGGTTATGGCATCCAAGGTAAGATTAGATAAAGGTAGGTTTGGGTAGGTCATATCCCCTCTGAAATACCCGCTACAGTTAAGGGATAGGATTTTGTCAAGCCTTTCCCCCTCAGATTGTTCATTATTCAGTCCATCTACTACTAATTTTGTCTCCTTATCTTCCATTACATTACACGTTTTTCTGATTTTCTCATTCCTTGAGCTGTCTCACTTTGTAGCATCACACATCCATCAAAACATTCTCAATTCATTCACCTCAACCTTTTCTCACATGATTCCCAGTTTCTCTGCCACTTACAACCCTTCTGCTTAGACAGTACTTTACAGTACCTTACCTTTAACATGCTATGGTCACGCAAGAGAGACACATTATCTTCCATTTTTCCATCCTGCATGAACTTCATGTTATTTCTGCATCTTATTTGTCATCCGGCAATGTGTATCAGTTTTAAAAATCTGAATTGCCCTCTCCTCTTCATCTCCATTACTGGAAAACATTTAACTTGGTATTTTAACGCATTAAAATCAGGCATTCTGTCATCTCACTGGTTTTGTTATATGTACTACATGACTATCTCCACTTTCTCTCAGTTGGCATCACACAGGACAGTATTGTTCCCTTATCCAATGGGACCCAACTTTCATGACCAGATAGGAGAGGTAACGGTTCAGGTTGGATCTCTAGCTCAGCGTAACATCAGTTAAAGCCTAGTTTGTCTGGGTTACAGTGCTCGTGATCTATATTATACAATGGACAGGTCGTGTAATTTGCTCGTATACATCTGACATGACAGTAAAATATCATAAGCATTCTGTAGATCCTTAAAGACAATAATAAAATGTCATTACCTAACTGGGACTCAGCCCTTGATTCTGTAAGGATTGTGTGGCTCTCCACAAAAAAGCTATGCTCCCATGCCTATTGATTATATGATCCAGTGGGCATAACTTCCTATGAGAATGTTAGATTTTGGAAAAAAGAAGTGCTGTGAATGATGACAAAATCTTGTGGAAGTCCTATTTTTGAAATATTTTCTGTATGGTTTGTTTAGTTAATTTAGTAAGCATGAAGAGGTCATCTTCATAGTTCAGTATGATAACTTGTAAGTGTTCTTATCTGACCCGCTTTGAAATATTTCAGGACCCACCACGCAAGCCTATTGGTTGGAACTACCAGGGTACTGCTGTGAATGCTCCTGAGGTAGGAACCTCTTATCATCTTTGCTTGTGTGGGACTTGATAATTTTAACATATTATATTTTAGATTATCAAGCACTTTTGCTGAATATTGTTTTAGAAGGCTATTGTACTGTACTGCATGGTAATTTTTTGCAAAGCACATTACACTGACTGTTGCCGTATGGTTAATGTAGAAAGTTTAAATTTTCTCAGTTTTTCCTATTGTATATTTCGTATTTGCTATTTTCGTCAAAGATATGACTGTGAACGAGGGTGAGTAGTGTACAATTAAGCATGTTGACCTAAAAATCACAGTATTGTACTGCACAACATGAAGTAGTAGTGATCTTGGACGAAATCAAACTTTCAAGAGGATTTCTTGGCAATAGGCAGCAGCAGAATGCCTTCCTGTCAGGCAGTAAAGAAATTACAGCACAGGTTTACAGATATTGTTGAAGGGGGAAAGGTGGCAACGAAGGTAGTTCTGCACCAGGCTAGTCATTTTGTAATTATGCAGAGTGCAGTAATGGAGTGTTGGAGAGCTGATGCATGGGGTATGGAATTTTGTTTAGAGGCTGCATAGTAGCTTTTGTATTGTGGTGAACAAATAAAATGATTCTTAATCTGTGAAGTAAGGATATGCCAGTACATTCCACAGTGGGCAACAGCAAGCTTGCAAAAAAACTCTTGGGACAATTGTATCATTTCCTGAACAAGAAAAGAAACGACAGGTAGAATTTAGACATTTCACTGATACGAGTCCTCAGAGTTGGTTTGTGCTGGACATCTTTTAGGTGTAAAACACCAGCTTGGTACTGTGCCAAGACATTACTGTATTATTATTATTATTATTGATGTTGTCATTGTTGCTGCTGCTGCTCTTGTTGTTTTTTCAAATTAGTTTAAGGAGACCTCCAAGTACAGACACCACCCTACTTACGAACATTCAATTTACTAACATTTAGAGATACAAACGGGATCGCAAATTGAAATTGTGTTCAGATTGCTCCCCTTTGCCACCCGCAAGTTCAATTTTGTTATGCGCACCTATTCTATAGGTAGTGAACTGTGTTTTAGGATGAAAAAACATATAGTACTGTATTGACTTTATATCTAACTGTGCTTAGATAGATGTGAAGAGTACAGTAACCACTTACAAACAATTCAGCTATATCATACTGTGCTTAGATAGATGTGAACTTACAAACAATTCAACATACAAACGGCCGTCTGGAACGTAACTCATTTGTAAGTAGGGTGGTGTCTGCAGTTTTTACAGTTTCACTGTCATGTGAATCACCCAAAGGATGTGCTCTAAAATGATAATAGAAGGTTGGAGCAGTGTTGAGCTAAAGACGTTGGATGGCCAAGGAAGAAGAAAAAAAAAAAAAAAGGACAGTTTGTAAAATAAGTGGCAGAAAACAATCTGTGCCTAGCCAAGCCTGAATTTTCACTTGTCACCCCGAGGTCTATAAACAAGCGAGAACCCAGTAGCTGTCTTGAATTAATTTTAGAACAAGTTATTTATATATATTAAATTTTTTTTGTGTGTAGTTCTATTGGCTTGGTATGGCAAGGGCATGTTTGCATATTGTATGCAAGTTGGACATTGAGAAACCTCAGTTTTATTAATTAAGGCCAGACCTGAAAAATTCTTTTATGAGCTGGAAAATTCTTTACAGAAAAGGTACTGACATTGTCTTTTTTGATGGGTGTGTAGATAAGCTTCCTCCTGAACAAAGCTTTCCCAAAGCTTCTCTGAGGCTGGGGAGTTGCTTACCAGAAGCCAAAGAATATGCTTTTGGAGGAATTTTGCAGAAAGAATTTCTTTACAGTCCCCTTTTCCATGGATTTTACTTTCCACGTGTCAGAAACTAACTGGCTTATCTTTGAAGTGTGCATGAATTTCACATAAACATGTGGGAATTAGGATTAGGATTCTCAGCTGACTGACTTAAAGGTTCAGTTAGCACCTAATCTTTTGTTGGTAAAAATTGTGAGGTTCCAAAAATTACCTGTTGTTGAACACGAGTAGTTAAGAATGGTACACAATCAATGGGAGAGCTGTACAGAGTTTTTATATAGAAATTTCTAAGCCTGAGTATGACTTTATTAAGATCCAGTATTATGCTTGAGACTGTGTGTAGTTGGGTGGATGTGATTGCTTGTTAGCACAAAGCTCAGACTGCATACCATTCATGTTTGGTTTTCGTAATGTTTATGCATAGCATACTTTTAGGGAAAAAATGTGAAAAGTATGTTTTCATGCTTATATTCAGACATTCATTCCTACCTTAGAATGAGCACGCACAGATAGCTTTCCAACATTATTCTGAATTCATCACCAAGCTTTCTTTTTCCTAGTCTGCATTATAATTGGCTTCAAAGAATTTCAAATGTAACTACTACTTCCTTTGTTACTATTAAAACTTTGCTTACATTCAAGATTCCTTGTACTTTGAATATATCATTATCTGTGTATAGTGTAAATAATAATACTGTATTATACAGTACTATAGTCCAAGTGTTTGCCTCATGTTGCTGTGTAATTACTATATAAAATTTTATTTTACTAACCTCTTGACTCACATTCAGTTTAACTTGCCCTAGAATGCTATAACTATTACTGGGCGTTTCCTGTAGACCTGGCAAAATGGCATAGCCTTAGGCAGTGGCTTGTTCTGTTCAGTGCTAAAATTATGTGACCCTGATTGGCTGATCTTACTTGGAGAAAGGAACTATATCATGTTTATGATTTTTTCATGTTGTGTGATCCTGAGGCAAGCAAATTGAACAACCTTTGAATTCTCTTAGTACTCTTCTTCTGACCAATCTATTAAAATTTAAGGGCTTTTGGTAGCATTCTCTTTGCATATGTTTCATTCAGCCCGAAAGTTCTTGTCAGTAAAATAACTGTAGGAAATTTCTATTCATTGAAGAAATGCACATCAGTTAAGTTTATTCCATGACTGACTTTGAAATATTTCAGGAGCCACCACGCAAGCCTATTGGCTGGAACTACCAGGGTACTGCCTTGAAAGCACCTAAGGTATGAACCTTTTGATTACCTTGGTTCAGGGTTTGAGTGTTTTGTGGACATTTTGATTTTCTTTCTTTATGGGCACCAAACTTTATGTAAGCTGTATGCTGCATTGTATTGTTTATTAGCTCTGATAATTTTATAAAAGAGTAATGTGATCTCAGCTTATTTTGTTGGCTAACTGACTGGCAGTAGAATAACATCTTTACATGTAAGCAAACTAATGCAACATGAAAAGGTACTCTTAAAGCAAATAGAAACACTTAAGTCAAGTGTACTTATTAGTAAATGTTAGAAATAAATCTTTGATTTTATGTGATTATCAGTTAGCAATTAAAGCAACACAGTGCGTTGTACTCACTGAATACTCCCCATGTTGTTTAGTGGCACTATTTGGGGAAGAAAAAGTAACACTTATTAATTTCTTCATGATTCGAAAAGTAGCGTACATTAAATTTTTGTGTGCGATCTTAATGAGCCTGATAGAATTAATCCAAGGTTACTTTTGGCCTAATCTGGCACTGAATACTAAACCTGGTTTGGCCATATGGCAAGGACATTGCTGTCATCACTCCAATAATAAATGCAAAAACTAAAGACCTTAAAAGTTAAAATTACCAAAGAAAGAAAACTCTACTACATTGATAACCACTATCATGTAGGTTGATATGTAGAGACAATAACACTGATGAATCTTCAGTAGTTTCCATTACTTAATGTTTAAACATTCTTCTGGGTAGATAACTTTGAAAAATTATTCCACACATGGTAGTTAGAAATTTCCCTCTAGCAGATATTATTCCCCCAGGTAGTACATTTCAGTGGCATTTGCCTTGACTTGCTATGAAATATTTCAGGACCCGCCACGTAAGCCTATTGGCTGGAACTACCAGCGTACTGCCTTGGAAGCACCTAAGGTATGAACTTTTTACTATATGCGCTGGAGGATGTAAAGGCTTTGTTTGGATGCTTTAGTTAGAGTATTTTAATTTCCTCAAATTTACCCAATTACATTGTGATTCATTGTTTGGTACTGCACAGTTGGCACATCAGTATTACACGATCTGTATCTTGATTGCTGTTAGGGTCATGCAGAGCTTATTGCTGCCATAATTCACCTTAGAAAATTTAGAGGCATTTGATGCCTAGGTATAATGGTGTCTTTTTATAGATACAGTATTTAATTTTTCATTTTTGTGATCAGTAATTGCATAGATTGTGAACTGTGAGATAAATAAAATTGACTACTGTACTCTACTATGACCCATAATGCACCTAATACCAAAAGGCCTCAGGAGGTTCCAACACTGGGTCATATGGCCGAGATTTCAGAGATTCATTCATTCATTTAATGCACTTGTTGACTTTGACTCAAACATCTTATGGCATGGAATTGACCACAACCTATAAAACTGTTTGTTTTTAATAAGCACTCTAATATGCAAGTTTGTAACTCCACAATATTTACACTACAGTGATAAGTACTAAGTAAAGTAAGGAAGTAAGCAAACTGCTTGTGATTTGGATGCTAAGGGAAATTACCGAAATAAAGCAATGAATGTTCATTAAAATCAGAATGAGATAAGCAACACTACTGTAATAGCAAAAAAGATTGGAGACCATGTTATAACAAAAGTTATGTGTTATTATGCCTTCAGTTTTTTGCCATAGGTAATCTGTGTTGATGTTATATACTGTATTGAGACTTAATTTCAGAATTATAAAACTATTTAATGGTGACATACAGTAATTTAAATTGTACAGTTGTCTTTCTTGTAGATTAGGGCATCTTTTGAGAGAGCGTTGATTGACTAGGTTCAAGTGTGTAATGCTGTGGTAGAAATACTACTTTTTATGTTTATAGAATAGCCATGTTTTCCTGTCATCTAATCTAAATATGGGAACCACAATTTATTCCTATTTGTTGGATCATGTTCCTTCTAGAAATTAATTTGTAATTTCTCTGCAGTGCTTTCGTTTGCAGTTTTAGAACCATTTTGCCTATTTGCCCTTGACACTGAGAATCACGTAGTATAAGGTATAGAAATTTTTCCCTCTTACTAATAAAAAATTGCACATTTAAATTTCCCCAATCTTTAAGAAAAGAATAGTTATTAAAAAGTCATACAGAATTAAGAACCATTGCCTTTCATAACTCATTAGATGAAGGAGTCGGCCATTTCTTACAAATAATATTTTGCTGGCTTAATATACAACTGAATTCCTGTGGTTGACTCGCTGATGTAGCCCTTCAGGTAGTGGAAAAGTTTTGCTGTACTGTAATGAACTAGTGTAACTTTCCATTGACATCATTTGTTGGAGCAATACATTTCAGTGAAGTTTTCCTTCATCTCAGTTTGAATTATTTTAGGGGCTGCCACGCAATGCTGGTGGCTGGAAGAATAAGAATACTGTCTTGGACTTACCTAAGGTATGAAAATTTTAGAACACTTGAAGGTTAATTGATTTTTGGATGTCACCTTTATTGTTTATTTTCTTTTGAGGCACTTTAGCACACTGTTGATAATGGCATAACTTTGATGATGGTATGATTTTTGACATCCTGAAATGATATAGCCTTAGGCAAAGACTTAATTACCATCCCTTCAATAATTACAACCATAGTTATCTTGTAGAAGATATTTTTGAAAGTGACATTATTGTATGACAAATCATTGACCTTTGGAGGAACAGGGAGGAAAGAGACATTACCTGATGACATCATTCAGCAATTTCTTTTTTATGTGATCATTACAGCCCATTAATTATGAGATGCCTTATTCTATGGCAAATTAATCCCAGTTACACAGTTAACCTGAAAAGAATGCACAGCTCCATCTGGTCGACCTCTTACTGCCACTTGCAGCTACAGTAAACCCCCCGTATTCGTGGTCCCACGATTCGTGGACTCACCTATTCGCGGATTTCTCTGTAGAACGTATATACACATTATTTGAGGAAAATTTGTCCATTTGCTGTATTTTTCACTGAGAAATATTCACTAATTATTGTATTTTCATATCACTTTCATGGCTAAATGCACTCTTTGTGATAAAACTGTTAAAATACTCAGATATAAGCATTTTTAGAGGTTTTGTGTTTGATATATCAAAATAGGCAGTTGTAAGTGTTTTTAGAGGAGTTTTAAGTATTCGCGGATTTTAGCTCTTCGCATGGGGATGTGGTATGCATCCCCCGCTCATATGGGGGTTTACTGTACACTCATCCCATTTTGCGTCAACATCTCCACAGGCTTTCCCAGGTTGTCTGTATGGTTTCTTGCATGGGTTTTTTCTCACCTTTGCTCTTTATTCTAATTGTTTATTGGTGCATATTTTTGTGTTAGAAAGAACTGACTTTGTTTAGTTATCCAGAATATGTTGAGATGTTGGACAATTTAATTTATTGATTTTGTTATTGCAGTACACTCCCTGAACACCTGAATACGCCCTTAATCCCACTAGCCCAAACAACTCTCAATTACCCATCCCACTAGTGGGAATTTTAACAGCCAGCATTAACAACGCTGCAGGTAAAATCTTGCTACCATAACAAATGGTTGGCAACGCTGACACAGGTGTGCGTCGACACTCCCACTTTCGTCAATTGCTTTTTGTTCGCGCTGCCAGAAGGTTGTTTCCTTCTGCAGTGCGAGGTTTTAATCCTATTGCTGGACTTCTCTTTGTATTTTGGACTTCTGGTGAAGACCTAGATTGTATTTAACGTTTTTACTCCTAGATTTTCTGGATATCTTCGACGTGGAACATCTTTTGGATTTGGACTTGCTGGTTCCCTGTCTTGATTGGTCATCATAGGCTCTTTCACCTTCTACCACGTCTTTGGCTTCGACGTCGACCTCGACTGCCCCTTCAACTGGCGCTCATCGCCTCTTCTTCCTGCAGAGATGGATGAGTACCTTGAGACATGATAGACATTCTGTCAGGTATGTAGGAAAGTTAAGTGTGATGTGCATACTCAGTGCGATGAATATTCCGATTAGAAGCCACAAGAGAGGGAGGATTACATTCGTCATCGCAAGTCTTTGGCTAGTAAGGGCGGCAAACGTTGGTCAGATTCTTTGTTGCCCCAAGTATCTCAGGCTTCTGCTACAGATCAGTTGTTGGATTTAGCGAGTTCAGAGTTAGTCAGATAGATAGTGGATAAGATTGCAAGTAGTATGGCAAATTTAAGAGCTAGTCTTTTTCAACATTTCTCAGATAGGGATAGTAGTAGTGTTAGGATGTCTAATCCTTCTTCCTTTTCATCTCCCCTGCCTGTTCCAGAACCAGCCCTAAAGGGTGCTGAGGGTAATGGCCCCAAGCCTCTTAGTGGGTAGGAGCGTGAGCAGGCAGTGAAGGATCCTCCCCCAACCTCCTTGTAGTATTGATAAATTTAATGTTGATAATGTTAGCCATGATCAAGATCTAGGTGATAAAGGAGGATAGGTCTGGGTTAGGTAGTGAGGAGAAGGTATTAAGGGTGCAGAGTCGTTCTCCTGGATGGGTTCCGGTTTCGGTGTGGCTCAGTCTCAAGTCAGTGTTTCAGTTCCAGTGGTGCAGAATCCTTCTGCTCTAGCTGCTAACTCTCTTTCGACTGTTTCTGAATCTTCTACTGTAGTTCCCCCTTCTCTGTGTTTTCTACTCCTCCATCTAGTAAGGCGGATTCTGGTGTGCTCTTTCAGCCGAAAGTAGTTTGCAGGACCTGCAATTGGATGTGGCTGAAAATAAGGCGGATTTGCTTGGTCTTTCAAACGGGTACAGACCTATGGTGAGAGGTTATTTTTTGAATGGTTTCTCTAACATCAGAGAGTATATGACACAGTAGTGTCCAGAATTCATGTCGGATATGTTTCAGGATTATCGAGGGGGGTGGCAGATTCAGTGTACCTTTTGTCCTTTCGTTTTAAGTTTTCTTCTGGGTTATCGGTCGCTTCATCTCCAGCTCCACATTCTCTGTTGCTCCTTTTTCAGTCTTCCCTTCGGTCTCTTCTTCTTCTGCTCTGGTCTTTCCTGCGGCTTCCGCATCTTCCGTTTTCCCTCCTTCTTCGACTGTTGGTTTTTCCTCTTCTCAGGTAACCTTTTTTTGTGTGTCTGCTATTCCTCTGTCTCCTTCCTTTCCTTCCTCAGTACAGTCTTCTTTGGTAGGAGGAGCTTCGGGACAGGTGAAAACGCAGTTTTGGCAGAATTTGGCCGAAGGCGTTTCATGTTCCATCCCTTCGGGTATGTGCAACCCCTTGCTTCCGCTTCAAGCGGCTGTTCCGGTAGTATCAGGTGTTTCACAGGGTTTGCCTGTCGCTTCCAGTTGGGTTTGCGCTCCGCAGTTTTGGCAGGGCTTGTGTTACCTTCTTGAGTTTCTTTTTCGCCTGCATTTTCATGGCGATAAGAGTAGCTTCTATCTCTTTCATTCTCCCAACTTCTTCATCTTCTTCTGTCCCTCTGCAAGCGGTTTCGTTTGCTCATCCTCCCCCGGGGTTTAGCAGTGTGGGTTTGGCTACTCTCACTTGTCTTCCCCTTGGTAATAATGGAGAATCGGCTCCAGATTTTCTCGGTTCAGCCTTCCCGTCTTCCCGGCAGGTTCAACTATGCGGTTTCAGCTCCAGGTACCCAATTAGGTGTGGGTGCTCAGCATTCTGGTTAGGGTCGTGGTCTAAGACCATGGTTAGGGTGGTCCACTTGCGGACTCTTCATCGTTGTCTGGGCTTCGTTCAGTTCCTCCTCCTTCGTCAGTCTTAGACCATTCGGACATTGCAGAACAGGATTCTTATCTGTAGGTGCAGGAGATTCTGGCGGACTTAGAATGTCCTCTTGCCAGCAGTAACGATTATGGACGCATGCTTGATTATGTTACTTCTTCGTATCCTCAAGCAAGAGCTCTGGACCTCCTGGTTTTGTCAATTCAGTCTTTTTTTTGGGGGGGGGCCTTTTATGCTACTAAGCCAGCTCCTGCCTCTTTTTGTGTTGGCTGGTTTGGTTCGATCAGGTTAGACAGGCTTTGGAGGAGGTGGACAGTTGTTTAGCGTCGGTAGTGGCTTCTAATAGACAGGACTCTTCTCTTCTCTCTCCACGTCAGGTGATTTATGCAGTTCAAGGTAACCCTTTGGCAGGTGTCAGGTTGCCATTCAACGAATTGGTCGAGGCAATCCTGTCCAGGTCTCCGGCATTGTCTCTGCTCTCGTTGGGACTTCTCTTAGGGAAGCAGGTGCTTGGAGGATGTGTTGCGCAGTCAGACTGAGGCTCTTGCACACTCTCTCTGGATGCTGTCAGGTTTACTGTAATGGGGTTCTAAAAGAGTTACGGCTATGTTCCTTCGGATCTGTGGCTGTTTGCAGCTTAATAGATTTATTTTGAGGGGTCTGGCTCACCAGGCGTATGCTTTGGCTTTGTTTATGACGTTTGGAGCAGAAAAGTCGAAATTTCTATCTTGGTCATCTTCCCCCTCAGTATCCGGACGTTCATAAGAGGGATTGCTTAGAACACCTTAGCCTTAGCTAATTCTTTGTTCAAGGATGATGACGTAGCCAACATGACGAACGTGGTTGCTTCTAACTCATGTCTCTGGTGTCGGCAATTATGCATCGTTGAGGGTACAGAGTGTTGAGGTATCTAGATGAGTGTTGGTATTTGATCCTTGCTCTCTTCTCTAGAGGAGTTAGTAAGAGCGAGGGAATTTTTATGGAATCTGTAACCTATTCAGGTAGGAGGATTCTCTCTCTTCCTTTGAGGGTTTTCCCAACCCTGGGGAGGATCCAGTCAGTCCTTTAGCAGGTAGAAGGGTTCCTGCCCAACAGGGAATGGCCGGTACCAGCTTGGAAAAGCCTCTTAGAGAGAATGTCTCTCTTTCAATTCCAGGGTCTTGTCTCCAGATGCTCTCTCTTCAGGTACGTCTCAGGAATCGCTGGGACTTCCGCAACGAGAACGCAGTTATAGTCGGGAGCGATTCTTGCCTGTTGGATTGTCTGTGGTGGTCATAAGAAGTGCATCTGACACTGGGAAGGTCTATCGACTTCCCTCTTCCCGACGTTCATCTTTACACAGATGCCTCAGATCAAGGTTGGGGAACAACCTTGGAGGAAACCCAGGCATAGGGCCTCTGGGGGGCGTTTGGGAATGAGAGGAGTCAATAAATCTTCGGTGGGAATGAGAGGAGTCAATAAATCTTCGGGAAATCAAGGCTGTAAAGGAAGCCCTCAGTTGTTTTCAGTCCTAGTGCGCAACAGAGTAGTGGCTATGTTTAGCAACAGCATAATTGCCGTGTTGTATCTGAAGAACTCGGGGGGGTTGGGGAACAGGCTCAACAGAACTCAATACTATAGCACAGAGAGTGTCCTGAGAGGGTGCGAAGAATGAAAAGTGTCTTCTTCCCCAATTTATATCGGAGAGTTTCAATGTACTGGCCGATTCGCTAAGTCGCTCCCGTCAGGTATTGGGGGGTAGAGTGGACTTTGGCTCTGGAAGTAATAGGTCAGGTTCTCCGGAAGTGGCCAGCAACTGTGGACTTTTTCACGATGTGATTAAACCATCGTCTTCTGGTTTATTTCTCACCAGTGGTGGTCCCCATGTCGATAGGCACCGATGTGACGTTACAAATTGGAATCTCATGCAAGTGTATGCCTTTCCTCCATCCGGTCTCATTCATCAGGTAATAAGGAAATTGCAGGAGAGTGTCAAGACGACCTGGACTCTAATAGCTCCCTGCTTGCCCTAACGCGCTTGGTTTCTGGAACTCCTAGAGCTCCTTATGGAAGTTCTGATGTCCCTACCCATGCAAAAGTTCTTCTCAGACGACCGCACTCTCACCATTATCATCCAAACCCTCACGTGCTGTACCTAGTTGCAGGGCAACTGTAGAGAGAGCAGCTAGACAGTCTGGACTCCCTAAAGCGGTGGCTAGACAGCTTTCTTTCAGCTTGAGAAAGTCAACCCGTAAGCCTTACCAGGTTCAGCTGGACAAGGTATAGAAGTTAGTGTTGTAAGGAAGGTCATTCCATCTGTAGACCTTCCACAGCCAAAATAGCTGATTTTCTTTTATTCCTTCGGAAAGTCAAGGGTCTTTCGTATTCGGCTATTGCTGACTACCGCTCAACGATTAGCGGTACAATTAGTTTCCACCTTCCTGAAATCTCTAGTAGTAAGATAATCGATGATTTATTATGTTCTTTTAAGATTGAACTTCCTGTCTTGCCGACTTGGACCCCTCCGTGGGAGTTGTCAGAAGTACTTCAAAATTTTTCTTGCGTTCCCCTGCCTTTTGAACCCATTGAAGCTATAACGTTAAGACACTGACTAAGAAGTTGCTTTTTCTTATGGCTTCAGCTTTAGCTAGAGGGTTGGGCGAGCTTCAGGCAGTTTCTAGGTTGGGTTCCTATGCGAGAATAATACGTATTTGTCTTTCTTCCGGAATTTGTGGCAAAGATAGAGTCGGAGGTTAAAACTCTGCCTCGTTCTTTTAAAGTTCTTTATCTGCAAGTGTTCGTTACTGCTGATCCAGTGGAGATGTCTTTATGTCCGGTGCGAGCATTAAAGTCTGTTTATCAAAGGTTGAGAAACTCTGACTGCTTCTGCGCACACTTCTTGTCTCTCCGCGGAATCCTTCCCGTCCGCTGTCAAAGAATGCGATTAGTTACTTTCAGAGGGAGGTGATTTCCGAGGCTTCTCAGGGTTCTTCGTCGTCTTCAGCTCTGTATTTCCCTGTCCGCACAGTATTCAGAGTATGTCCACTTCATCTTCCTTTCTAAGGAATTATTCAGTGCCTTCTATTCTAGAGGCAGCTACTTGGAAGTCCGTCTCAGTGTTTACTTCCTTTACTTAAGAGACGTTCGATTCGCCTCATCGCGTGTAGCGGTGAAGACTACTATGTAGGGTGCATTTGTTTAGCTGAGGTGGTATTCGCTTAGTGCAGAGGTTTGGAGGGTTATTCACTTGTCCATGAGTAGCAGCGAAGTCTGTTATCTAGGGTGCGTTCATTTAGCTGAGATGGTATTCACTTAGTGAGGAGATTCTTACATTAACCAGATAGAGGAATTCCTTTTAGTCTTTAGGATTCTTAGGCAACAGTGATAGTATAACATGAACTTAGGTATAGTACGTTTTAAGTATCTTAGTCTCTGATAGTTTCCCTACGAGAGTCCAAGGGGGGCTCTAGTAGGCTAGGCTCTTTTGTCGGCGCTGAGATACTTGTTCGCTTGTCTGTCGTCAGGCCTTATCCGCAACCTGAATGGCGGAGGGTCAGCAGCTCGGCACACTGCTTCATTTCCCTCCATACATGAGAGGCTCTAAATAGCCACATGGGAGGTCCATTGTACTCCTCCGTACATGAGAGGTTCTGAAGAACCACATGGGAGGTTGACGGACCGAGACAGTACGGACCTGACGGGCGATCAAAGTACTCTCCAGCATGTTGTCACCAAAAGGCATCGATTTATAACTAAATAGATATCTTATGCAGAGCAGATCATTGAGCTGCCATCTCTGCAGTTGTAAAAATGGGGTGTGCCACAAACATAGATGGTTCTCCCGGAGGGACAGTGGCTCGGCACTCTGCCTCATTCTCTTCCATACATGAGAGGTTCTGAAGAGCCACATGGGAGGTCGACGGACCAAGAGTACTGACCTGACTGTCGATCAAAGTACTCTCCAACATGTCTCTTCACTGAAAGTATTGATTGATATGGTGAGTGTATGACTAAACGGATATTTTATGCAGAGCAGATTGGTGAGCTACCATCTCTGTGGTTGTCAAAAGGCGTGCAATAAAATTGATCCCTCCTCCTCTAAATGTTAATTGGGCGAATTCAGGTGTTCAAGGAGTGTATTGCAATATGAAGTTTTCATAATAAAACTAATATTGTAATACTTACCTGAACACCGGAATGATTCCCACCCTCATTTCCCCACATCAATTTTGACCTTGAATAAAGCAATTGATGAAAGTGGGAGTGTTGGCACACACCTGTGTCAGCGTTGCCAACCGTTTGTTATGGTAGCTCAAGTGACAAGATTTTACCTGCAGCGCTGGTAATGCTGGCTGTTAAAATTCCCACTAATTGGATGGGTAATTTAGAGTTGTTTGGGCTAGTAGGATTAAGGGCGAATTCAGGTGTTCAGGTAAGTATTACAATATTAGTTTTATTATGAAAACTTCATTTTATCTTGGGTTTTGACGAAATAAAGCTTGCTTCTTTTAAAGCAGAGGTTTTCAACCTTGGGGGTTGCAAGCTTTGTTTCTGGGGGTTGCAAAATCATTCTTTAGTGAGAGTATGTTTTAGCTTTTTTCAACTTCAGTGGGTAGCTACACGAAGCAACACCTGATCACTGGGCCAAAACAGTCTATAATTTAATTTATTTAACAAATAATTATAATGTCTTTTTAATGCAAGTAGCAAATTTATTACAGTGCCATGCTATTTTTGTACCAGGACATTACATGTGATTAGGGTTGCCATACGTCCCAGTTTGGCTGGGACTCGTCCCGGATTTGAGGCATTGTCGTGGGCATCCTGGTCAGTCAGAAAAATGTCCCAGAATGTTCAGTCACCCAACAATGTTTCAATGTTCAGTGGGGATGTGTATACAGCAAATTAACAGCGAAAAATATGTTTGCAGATAGACTTTGGACCCATCAGAGCAAAAAGGCCTAACAGATTTGGAAGCAGAAATGAATAGCAAAAAGATTGTGTTTTCAAATAAGCTTGTGACCCATCAGAGGGAAAAATGTCTAACAGATTTGGAAGGAGGAATAAATAAAAACGTGTAGATAGGTTTGGGACCTGTCATAGTGAATGTAGATTCCTTTTGTACAGTCTTTGGTTGATGAAAATATGGCAATTCTACATATTGAATAAAAAATTTTGAAAGGGGTCATCGGTCATGTTGAGTTGCTTATAAGGGGTCTTGGTATGAAAAAGGTTGAAAACCACTGATTTAAAGTGTATGTGAACAGGGAAATAGTATAATAATAATCTATGCTGAATTTTCCTGAAATGTAAATTTAAGTTTGTAATAGTTTGTATCTGAGATAATGAAGAATGAATACATTGAGGGTTGATAAGTTTTTGGTGAAGTTTTGCTGTGAGGTTGTTGTTTTGATCCAGTTATAATGTGCCTTAGTACACATGTTAAGGGCTAGGCATGCAGCTCTTGAATACCATCACAGGACAAAGACCCATGGCTCCTGTGCTTGGCTTGTTGAAAGAGGTGATGTTTGCTTGCTGCAGAAGACTTGTTTGGTCTGCAAAAAGACCAATTGTGCAGAAAAGGGGATAAGCACCATGTCCCCAAGAGAACCAGCTGGATTGTCTTCAGACTTGTCAGCTGGTGATGGGTCACTAATGTTCCAATCATGCTTTCCTGCCTTAAGAAGGTATTGTCAGGCAGCACAATGACAAATGGTTCGTTAGTTGTGATGGAGAAGGTGTGCAACATTGCTGACATGGAAGAATTTGTGTAGATTCTTATGTGGATTGAGCCACTCAAGCTTGCCTTGCATCCTGGACAGAAGACAGACCAGCACTCCTGCTTCCTTCCATTCACTCTGGGCTACAACATTGTGTTGTCCCAATGCCAAGTAATTCAGTCCTGCCTTTTAGTTTCTAACTTTGGCTGTTCTCTCTTAGCACCTCTCTGAGGTCTTGATCAGGTGCTCTATCCCCTTCTGCTGCCACAGGACTTTTCCATGATACTGTTCTCTTCAGGGTTGATTCTGCTTCCTCATCGTCAGGGTGGGTATGTGGAGATGCCACTCCACTTTCATGCATTTATACCTCCCAGATATCTAGATATTTTTTCCTAGGGCCTTAGAGTTGGAGTGGGACAATTGCTGACTGGGCCAGTTTGGCAAAGGCTACAGCTTCTCATTCCTCTTAATTTATCTTATCTATTGCAATTTCAAGGGCTCAGGAAGCAGGTCAACCTGCTGCAAAGGTGAGCACTGAGTCTTGTGGATCATGTCTCTTTGTTTACAAACCTTTTCTTTACTTTTTGGCCCTTTGGAGGCTCATACTGGAATGCTCCACTTTAGGCCAAACCTTCTTCAAGATAAATCAAAGAACAGGACTGCCACTTGGATCATAGAATTGCCACATCTTGGGAGCATCTCTTGTCCTCCTCCAGAATAGCACTTTAAGCATCACATTAATTTGTGGTAATGAACGAGCGATGTTATACATGAATGCTGTTCCATACAAATCCTAATCATAGGGACTTCCCTCCTACGATCCCAGGTGAGCATAAATGCTAGTAGCTATAGGAGACCAGCCAGATGGAGCAGGTGCAATTCTTTCCAGGATGAATGTGGGAGCAGAGCATCTCATAATAAATGGGTTTGTATGAAAAAATATGATTTTATAATGTTGCATATTTTGCTGCTTATTACTGATTATTATGGTGATCATACGTTTGAAAAGATGAAATAGATTTAAAGTCTTCTCCTTAGTTGTATTAATTGAAGTAATACAGTTCAGTGAAGTTTTCCTGGTCTCGCTTTGAAATATTGTGGGATACCATGGAAGCTTCTTGGCTGGAATAGCAAGGGTACTGCTGTGGAATTGTCTAAAGTATGACCATTTTGATTATCCAGGCTGAATCTGAATGATGTTGTTTGACGCTAGAGGGTACGGTTTTATTTTCTTTTAAACAAAATATACCTTGTTTGTGTGTGGTATCTTCATCAACTGCCAAGAATTATGAGGCATTTGGGAGGAATTTTTGTTATTCAATAATTGGAGTCTTTTATTTGTTTAAATTTCTGGTACCAGTCTCTGTTGTGGAGCTGATCTGAGGGAAGCATTTAAATTGAAGGTTTTCATATTTTTGTTCTTTATTTTAAAATAATATTTCATGTAAGAAATAATTTAGTATTCTGAACGACCTTAGTGACTCACTTTTTAGTGATGTGAAATTCCTTTTCAATGGTGTTTGGTCTTGAGTTACTTTTGACATGTTACAGGACCCAACATTCAAGCCTGTTGTTTGCAACTTCAAAGATACTACCTTGGAAACACCTAAGGTATGAAATTTATGACTTTTTTTTTTTTTCAAGGGTTGAAGCCCTTCATTGTCATTTGCTTATAGGAATTTGTATCCTCCTTTGAAGGTACTTATGGCAGATATTGCAGTAACTAAGAGACGATTTTCATTAAGTTCATAAGAATTATGTGGCTTTTTATCGGGTCGCTTTCTCCATTCTCAAAATAAATAATTCTATGAGAAAAGTACTGGTACAAAAGATACAATGCTGAGTGGAGTACACTTGTCTCTTTTGGCGCGACAAAGAGGCTAAAACAAATTTGTTTAGTCCTTCTCTGCCTGATGTAGAATTAAACATTCCTTCAAGTACTACTGTACAATTGTAGATCTTTTGCACATGCTTCCATTGATAGAAAAATACTCTATCTTGAACCAGTTCTGCCATGTTTCAGGCCACATCAGTCAAGCCTATTGTTTGCACTGTTGAGGATACTGCCTTGGAAACACCTGAGGTATGATGTTTCTCACTTTTCTCAAGGTTAATGCAATTTTTGGATTTTTGTGTTTATGATTTTGTATCTTTTTCAAAGTTACTCTATGTGGAAGAATACAGTAACTTGGAAATGGTATTTTGCCATTGGACATTCAAAAATTTTGTGGCCTTAAGCAGGAAGTGTTTATGTTCTATATATAATTACAATGGTCAACTGTGCAATACAGTAGCTCACTGAGATAACGGATAAAAGTGTCAGAGCATACACCGCTATAAAAGGAATTCTGATATATACATATATATATATATATATATATATATATATATATATATATATATATATATATATATATATATATATATATATATATATATATATATATATATTGTGAATGTGTGCTTTTGCTATACGTAAAGTGTATTTTTACCATGTACCCCTTAAACTAAAACACTTATAACTGTTTATTTTAACAGTTCACTGACTAATTTAGTAGTTCGACAAAAATATACCTTAAATTATCATACCAAAACAACTTAATATTTCAGACAAAAATACACCCCAAACCATCATCCCAAAACACCCAAAGTCTTTTTACATTACCCTCCTACAACTGTTACTCTTAAGTATATACACCCCTAAAAGGCTTATAACAATGATTTACTCATTTTAGAATATTGATATTAATGTAAAAACAGCAAAATATCTATAAAATATTTAATAAAATTAAATAAATCTTTAATGCAAATTAAATTAATCTGTTTTACAGAAGTGTGACGAATAATCAAGTTAATCCTGTATAAGGAAGCATAGTCGTTTTCTCTCACAGTGTTGAAGTTGTTCCGTTTTCCTTTTTGCTATAAAGTATAGTTATATAAACAAACAGTACCCGTAAAGTAAGATAAAAGCCTTGTTATTAACCTGTTAAGCATCACCGATGGCATTTCTCGGTCGCCGGCATCCCACATCAAACTGCCTTCAACGAAGTAATACATTTTACCTCTTTCAAGGCTGGTGCGCTACTGAATTTGGTCCGAAATGCTCTTTCCTCTTATACAAATTGTAGGAACATCAGTCAGTAACACTGTGAGCTAAATTAGCGATAAGTGGCAGCTTTTTTTTTGTAAGGGAAATACAGTCTGACAAGAGGACAACCACCTCCGCCTCTCGCTACGCTTCTGGCATTCATTGATAAACGACTGATTTCTTCTTGGTTCATTCCATTTATCCCCCATAATGAGCCATCTAAAGTGAAAGAAAAATCTTTTGCCTGAAGAGATAGTATCTCTCTCTCTCTCTCTCTCTCTCTCTCTCTCTCTCTCTCTCTCTCTCTCTCTCTCTCTCGTGCTGTGCTGTGGATTCTATGAACTTTTTGTTCAGGATAAGGGAAACCCCTGGAGTTCCCTTTACTTTTCGTTTTCTCAAAGGCGTGAAATTTAATGTTCATGATAAGGGAAACCCGTGGAGTTCTTTTAGAAGTTTTTGGATGACAAAGTCATGGAGCACATTGTAACAGTAATGAACAGATTTTCTATCTAGTTTCTAGATAAATATATAGAAAGTTTGCCTGCAATATCTCGTGCACTAAAATGATATGCACAAATGAAAATGAAGTTAAACAGTTCACTAATCAACTGGCTCTGTGTTTCGGGGAATGGCATTCAAAGGAATAATTTTTTCCCTTTTATGTTTCATGCTTATAATCTTTAGAATATAAGAATGCAAAATAAATTCTTTCATCTTTTCATATATTCTACATTATTTATTATCCTAATATCTTTATAAAAAATTCAATATCAGTGTAAAAAAAGAACACAAAAAAGCATAAAAATTTGCAGACCAAATGACTGCTCAGCGAGCTAGAAAATGTGACAATACAGGAGTGGTGACATCTCTCATAAAGGACACTTAACAGGTTAATATAAACTGCTTGACAGTATACAGTACAGTATTGTAAAGTGAAATTACAGTGTACCTTAAGCATAAACATGTACTGTACAGTATTCATGCATGGGTGATGCACTTTATCCCTGGCTCAAACTCTCAGCATTCCTTTTAAAAGGCTGCTGATTTGAAGAAACAGTTTGGCGCTCGATCCGAAGGTGAAAACCCTCAAATTGATATTTCCATTTTGCACCAATATATCTGTAAGTATGATCAACCACAGTCCGTTATCTCGGTGCGCTAATGTAATTACTGTATTTCCTGGTGTCAGGAAATTTTTCTTTCCAAAAAATTTCTGTGTAGTGGATACTGTTGCCTCAGGTAGTGCACTTCAGTGGCATTTGCCTTGACTTGATGTGAAATATTTCAGGACCCACCACGAAAGCCTATTGGCTGGAACTACCAGCGTACTGCTTTGGAAGCACCGAAGGTATGGACTTTACTTTATGTGCTGGAGGCTGGAAAGCTTTTGTTTTGGATATTTTAGCTAGTGTATTTTAATTAACTTAAATCTGCCTGAGTACAATGGGATTCTTTATACAATACTGCACAGTTGGCACAGTATTACACGTATTTTGACTGTAATTAGGGTCATTCGAAGCTTATTGCTACCATAGTTCACTTTAGAAATTTAGTGGCTTAGGTGCACAAGTTTAATGTTGTCTTTATAAACATTTTATTTTTTTTCTTTTTGTGGTAAGTTTTGCACAGGTTGTGAACTGTAGAATAAGTGGCACTGAATACTATGGCCTATGATGCCCCTAGCATTGAATGCCTTTGGGAGGTTGTGATGCTGGGCCACGTGACCCAAATTTCAAACATTCATTCATTAATTAATGCACATGGTGACTTCATTCAGATATCTTAAGGTAATACATATTGATTATAACCTGTATAAAAATGGAGCACTGAATGTTCATTAAAATTGGAATGAGGGAAGCAACACTAACAGCAAAACGAGGTTGGAGACTGTCATAACAAAAGTTTTGATTTAGTATGCTTGTAATTTTTTCTTGAGGTGCTCTCTGTTTTAACACTGTATATTTAGGTTAAGCTTCAAAATTATAAAACTATGTAGTGGTTACATTCACAAAAATGTTAATTGTATAGTTTTCTTACCTCTAAATTAGGGTGTCCTTTGCGTGAACCTTGATTAAGGAGCCTCAAATACTAGAAACTGTCTTGTCTTGTATACTGATGTTGTAGAAACAGTACTTTTAGTGTTTATAGAACAGACATACCGTATTTTCCTGTTATCTGATCTAAATATGGGAGCCACAAATAATTCCCATTTGTTAGGTCATGTTCCTTGAAGGAAATTAATTTGTAATTTTTGGTTAAGTGCTTTAGTGTGCAGTTGTGAAACTTCTTCTTATTTACCCTTGACTCTCATGAACCACATAGTTTAAGGCATTGAAATTTTTTTCCTCTTATTATTATTGTCATATTAATTGCACAACCTAAATTTGCCAACTCTTTAAGAAGAGAATGAAACTATTAGATAGTCAAATAGTGGAAATGGTGTACTGTACTGTAATTAATTAGTGTAACTTTTCCGTTGACGTCATTTGTTGAAGTAATACACTTGAGTGAAGTTTCCCCTCATCTCAGTTTGAATTATTTTAGGACCTGCCACATGAGGCTGGTGGCTGGAATAATAAGAACGCTGTCTTGGATTTATCTAAGGTATGAAAATTTGAGAATACTTGAAGGTTAATTGGTTTTTGGATGCCAACTTTATTGTTGTATTTTCTTTTGAGGTACATTACTGTAGTACACTGTTAAAATGACATAAGTTTGCTTGTGGTATGGTTTGTGACATCCTGAAATGCTGTAGCCATGGGGAAGGTCTTAATTACCATCCATTCAATAATTACAGCCAAAGTTATCTTGTAGAGGATATTTTTGAAAATAACATTATTGTTTGATGGAGTATTGACTTTTGGAGTAAAGGGGGGGGGAAAGAGATTGTCTGATGACATTGTACAGCATTTTTTATATTTGGTCATTATAACCCATTAATTACGAGGTACACTATTCTGTGCAGAATTAATCCCAGTTACCCAGTTAACTGAAAAGAATGCACAGCTCCATTTGGTCGACTTCTTAGTACCACTTGCAACTACACTCATTCCATTGTGTGACTCGGTATTGCCAACGTCTGAGCAGACTTTCCTAGATTTTCTTTGTATGGTTTCTTGAATTGGTTTTTTGTGCAATTCATTATCAGTGTTCATGTGTGTGTTAGAAAGAACTGACTTTGGTTCTCTTTGCAGGATTTGAGTAAATACCCAATCTTTCGTTTTGGGAAGGACTTCTTTTATTGGTAATTTCTTATTTTTTTGTGTTATTGTGTGGACAGTTATTTATTGAATTTTTTTATCTTAATTTTATCTACTTTTTTTTATCTTGGTTTTGACCATTAATAGTGAATTTTGATCAGATTAATTCTTGCTTTATTTGAAATATATATGAACTGGAAAACAGTATAATAATCTCTGCTGAATTGAAATGGTTTGAAAATTGAGTGCTGATTAGTGTTTGGTGAAGGTTTGCTGTTAGGCTGTTGTTATGATATTGTTTTAATATGCCTCAGTACACATGTTAAAGACTAAACATGCAGTGCCTCATAGATATGTAGATATTTTTTCCTTGGCCCCTAGAGTTGCAGCTGGACAATTGTTCAAAGGATTAGTACAACAAAGACTATGGCTTCTCTTTCCTTTTAACCTACCTTTCCTGTTGCAGTATCAAGAAATCAGAAAGCATGTCATCATGCTGCAAAGTTGAGCACTAAGGCTTGTGGATACTTTCCCTTTGTTTACAAACCTCTGCTGTACTTTGAGGGCTTTTGGAGGCTCAATTCAGAATGCCCAACTTCAAGCCAAACCTCCTTCAAGGCAAATCATTGAACAGGGCTGTCATTTGAATAATAGAATTGCCACACCTGGGAAGCTTGTCTTTTCCTCCCTCCTAAATAGCAGTTCAAGCATCTTAAGACTAATATGTTGTACTGTAATGAACAAGCTGTGTTATACATGAACCTTCTTTCATACTAACCTATTAATGATAGGGACTGTTCCATCATTCCAGTTCCTGGTGAATGTAAATGCTAGCAGCTGTAAGAGAGCAACCAGATGGAGCAGATGCATTCTTTTCAGGATGAGGCTTGGGATGGGATTGGTTTTACATTGAATGGGGCATCTTATGAGAAAAATGTGATTTTATAAACATTGCATATTTTGGTGCTTTGTATTGATTTAAACTTTAATTAACTTACTGATGTTTATGGTCATCATATGATGGAAGACATGAAATTGATCAGAATATTTTCCATAGTTGTATTAATTGAAGTAATAAAGTTCCGTAAAGTTTTCCTTGTCTCACTTTTAAATATTGTGGGATACCATGGAAGTTTCTTGGCTGGAACAGCAAGGGTACTGCTATGGAATTGTCTACGTTATGTTCATTCAGATTATCCAGGCTCAGTCAGAATTATGTTTTTTGACACTTGAGGGTATGGTTTTATTTTCTTTTAAGAAAAATTTACCTTGTTTATGGTACGTTCGTCAACTGCTAAGAATTATGGGGCCATAGGGAAAGATTTATTCATTTTTCATTAATCACTATCTTTTATTTGGTTAAATTTCTTGCATCAAACTCTGTTGTGGAATTAATCAGTGTCAAGTATTTAATCTGATGATGCTTTTTTGTAATTTGTGCAATTTGATATTGAATTATAATTCATGTAAAATAATTTAGCATTCTGAATTTGTACCTTAGTGTGACACACATTTTAATGATGCAAAATTCCTTTCCCAAGATTATCGGTCTTGAGTTACTTTTGACAAGTTACAGGGCCCAACAATCAAACCTGTTGTTTGCAACATTGAAGATACCACTTTGAAAACACCCAAGGTTTGAAATTTATGGCTTTCTTTTCTCAAAGTTGAAGCCCTTCATGGTCAGTGGCATTTAGGAATTTGTATCTTTCTTCTAAGGTACTAATGGGCAAATATTGCAGTAACTAAGAGGGGCTTTGCATTAAATTACTAAGAATTATGTGGCTTTTTATTAGGTTGCTTTTCCATTTCTGAAGATAATTAATTGTATAAGAGAAGTACTAGTATCAGAAGATATAATGCAGGATGGAGCATGCTTTTCTCTTGAGGTGGGATTAAGAGGTAAAAAAACTTCAGATTTATTTAATTCCATATCTGCCTGATGCAGTTCTACATTACCAGATCTTTTGCACAGCCTTCCATCGATAGAACCAGTTCTGTCATGTTTCAGGCCACATCAGTCAGTTTGCACTGTTGAGGATACTGCCTCGGAAATGCCTGAGGTATGAAGTTTCTGTCTTAAGGTTAAACCAGTTTTTGGATTCTTGTTTATGATTTCCTATCTTTTTCTAAGGTGCTTTATGTGCAAGAATACAGTAATTTGGAAAAGGTATTATGCCACTCGGCATTCAAGAAGTTTTGTGGCTTTAAGCAAGAAATGTTCTTGTTCTCTAGATAATTACAGTGGTTAACTGTACACCTGGGTATTATGTATGTAATCAACGGATAGGTTTGCTTCAAGCAAATGGGTGTTACAGGCTAATACACACACAAACAAAGCCACTCCAACATCTTCTAAAAACATAACAGACACCTCACACGTCTCGACTGTCGACCTAACCACACAACGACTCCTCGGTGCTGGGAGAAAGGGAGCTGGTGACTGGTACAATACATGTACATATGCTACCGGGGTCTAAGCGATGATAGGCAGGGCAGCTGATCGAACTACAGTCTACCCCAAAGCCAAATCAAAGTCCTTCAAAAAGAAGGCATTGTGCTTACCCCATACAAATGGGAAAAACAAGCACATAAAAAAAAAATGTGCAATAATTATCATACTTTCTGGCATCAGAGATTTTTTCTTTTTGGAAAATTTCTCTCTAGTGAATATTTATTTCCTGAGGGAGTGCATTTCAGTGGCATTTGCCTTGACTTGCTTTGGAATATTTCAGGTCCGACTACGAAAACCTATTGGCTGGAACTACCAGCGTACTGCCTTGGAAGCACCGAAGGTATGAACTTCTTTACTTTATGTGCTGAAGGCTGGAAAGCCTGTGTTTGAATGATTAAGCTATTTTATTTTAAATTCCTTAAGTCTACCTAAGTACATGAGGATTTATTGTACAATACTGCAGAGCTGGCACATCATTATTACACACATATTTTGAGTGCTATTAGGGTCATGTGGAACTTATTGCTGCCACAGTTCACTCTAGAAATTTAGTGCCATTTGTTGCACAGCTTTTAATGGTATCTTTATAAATGTTTTATTTTTCTTTTTGTTATTAGTTATTGCAATGGTTATAAACTGTAGAATAAGTAAAACTGAATACTGTACTATGATCTATTATGCCCCTAGCACTGAATGCCCTTGGGAGGTCCTGTTGCTGGGTCACATGACGCAAATTTGAAACATTCATTTATTCCTTAATGCTTGTGGTGACTTTCAAATATCTTAGGGCAGTGCATGTTTTTGATTACAACCTATAAAACTATATTTTTTAACAAACATTGTTTCTCATGTGAGTTTGACCTTACTGTTTAAATTACAAAAATACTTTGCAGGGTACTTAATAAAGTTAAATTTCACCTTGAAGCAACGCTGAATTTAATTTTTGGTGAAGCATCTAGAGCTGGGTAAGGAAGCAAGGAAACAGGTTGTGATTTGGATACTAAGGGAAATTACCAAAAATTAAGCATTGAATGTTCATTAAAATTGGATTGTAGAGAAGCAACACTAATAGTAAAAAAAAGGTTGGAGACTGTGTCAAAACAAAAGTTTTGATTCAGTATGCCTTTAATTTTTTCTAAAGGTAATCTCTGTGTGTGAACACTGTATGTTTAAATTCAGCTTCAAAATTATAACACTATAAAGTGGTTACATTCTCAAAAATTTTAATTGTACAGGTTTCTTACCTCTAAATTAGGGTGTCTTTTACGTGAGCCTTGATTGAGGAGGCTCAGATACTAGAAACTGTCTGTCTTGTATACTGATATGATAGAAATACTACTTTCAAGTGTTTCTAGAATAGACGCATTTTCTTGTTATCTTATCTAAATACGGGAACCACAAATAATTCCCTTTTGTTGGGTCATGTTCCTTGAAGGAAATTAATTTGTAATTTTAGGTACAGTCCTTTAATATTTATTTGTAGAATCTTTGTTTTTATTTACATTGACTCTCAATACTCATATTCATTGCACAACCTGAATTTGCCAAATCTTTAAGAAGAGAATGAAATTATTAAAGTCTCGATAGAGTGACTTGGATGCTAACATATTAAAAAAAAAGTCAGCCATTTCATACAAGTAATATTTTGCTTGGTTAATGTAAAGTAAAGCTCTTAAATATTGTACTGTTGTTGACTTTCTGATATAACCCTTCAAATAGTGGAAATGCTGTATTCTAATTAATTAGTGTAACTTTTCTGTTGACATTGTTTGTTGAATTAATACACTTGAGTGAAGTTTTTCTCTTATCTGTTTGAATTATTTTAGGACCTGCCACACAAGGCTGGTGGCTGGCAGAATAAGGACACTGTCTTGGATATACCTAAGGTATGAAAATTTGAGAATACTTGAAGGTTAATTGATTTTTGGATGTCAACTTTATTGTTTTATTTTATTTTGAGGTACATTACTGTAGTACAGGACACTGTTAAAAATGACATAAGTTTGCTTGTGGTATGGTTTGAGGCATCCTGAAATGCTATAGCCATGGGAAGGTCTTAATTACCATCCATTCAATAATTACAGACGTAGTTATCTTGTAGAGGATATTTTTGAAAATAGCATTATTATATGATGGAGTATTGACTTTTGGAGTAATGGGGGAAAAGAGATTGTCTGATGATATTGTTCAGCATTTATTTTTTATTTGGTTATTATAATCAATTAATTATAAGATGTATTATTCTGTGCAGAATTAATCCGTTTACACAGTTAACCTGAAAAGAACACCTGCTCCTTTGGTCAACCTCTTACTGCCACTTGCTACTACACTCATTCCATTGTGTGACCTGGTAGTGCCAACATCTGAGGCTATCCTAGACTTTCTGTGTATAGTTTCTTGCACAGGTTTTTTCTAACCTTCACTCTTTTTTGTAATTCATTATTGATGTGTCTCCCTGGGTTAGAAGGAACTGACTTTGGTTCTCTTTAGCAGAACTTCATTCATTGATCATTTCTTATTTGTTTGATGTTATTAATGACTTTATGACAGAGACCTGACACATTTCCCAAATAATGTTATCACTTCCTTTTTGCTATTCTCCTTCACTAATATTGGAGAGCGACTCCTTGCCAAGCCCCTAGAGAGCTCTTAGATTTTACCTTTGGAAGACAAGGCCCTGCTGTTGAGGAACAGTGTCCTGGCTGAGGCAAGCCATTTCCAAGATATATTTGGGAGTATCCAGGATGGATTTATCAGACTCTCCTCCTTAGTGGGCTTCAAGAAAAAAAATTGAATTAGCAGCCATCCTCAGAGTGGTTATATGGAGATGTTTCTCTGCCTATTAGTTGCAATGTGACAACTGTTCAAAAGGGTAATTCTTCAAAGGCTATGGCTTCTCCTTCCTCTTAAATTATCTATGCTGTGGCAGTTTCTAGGCCTCAGGAAGCCTTTGTTGTACTTCGCTGCACTTTGGAGGCTCATATGGAATGCCACACTTCAGGATGAACCTCCTGCAAGGCTGACCATAGATCAGGACTGCCACTTGAGTCAGAGATTGCCATGTCTATGAAACTTCTTGTATTCTACATCTGAAATAGCAATTCGGGCATTTTATGATTGATGTGTTGTGATGTACAAATGAAGTTGTACATGGACACTTTTTATACTAACCCATTAGTGATAGGGAACATCCCCTCATCCCATCCATTGAAAGTCAAAATACTAGCAGCTGTAAGAGACCAGCCAGATGGAACAGGTGCATTCTTTAAAGGATGAAGGTGAGAATGGGATTGGTTTTACATTGAATAGTGCATCTTATGATAAACTAGTGTGTAAGAAAAATGTTATTTATGAAGGTGTGTAATTTGGTGCTTTGTATTGATTTAAGCTTTAAATAATTAACATACTGATGTATGTGGTCATCAGATGATGGAAATGATGAATTAAAGTTTTTGCCATAGTTATATTAAGTGGAACAATACAGTTCAGTGAAATTTTCCATGTCTCACTATAAAATATTGGGGAATGACACAGAAGCTTCTTGGTTGGAACAGCAAGAATACTGGTATGGAACTGGCTAAGATATGACCAATTAGGTTTTCCAAGCTCAATCTGAACTATGTTTTTTAAAGTTGTTTGTGGTGTGTTTATCGACAGATAAGAATTATTTAGCCTTAGGAAGAGTTTTTTTTTTTTCCTTCTTCAAAAACTGCCATCTTTTTATTTGGTTAAGTTCCCGGTATTGAACTCTGTTGTGGAGTTAATCAGAGGAAACCATTTAAAGCGATGCCTTGGTTGGCATGTGATGTTCTATTTTTTAAATTTTTGCACTGACATTGAATTGATATTTCATGTAAGAAATAATATAGCAGCCTTAATGACCTTAGTGTGACTCACCTTTTAGTGATGCAAATTAGGTGTTGAGTTACTTTTGACATGTTACAGGGCCCAGCAGTCAAACCTGTTGTTTGCAACATTGAAGATACTACCTTGGAAACACCTAAGGTATGAAATTGAAGTTTCTTTTCTCAGGGTTGAAGCCTTTAATGGTAATCTGCATTTAGGAATTTTTATCATTCTTTTAAGCTACTTTTGGGCAAATATTGCTGTAACTAAAAGGGGCTTTGCATTAAAGTCCTAAGAATTATGTGGCCTTTTCTTGGGCTGCTTTTCCCATTCTTAAGGTAATTAGTTGTATGAGAGAAGTATTAATACAAAAGATACAATACTGAGTGGAGCACACTTGTCTCTTGAGGTGTGAATAAGTGGCAAAATCAACTTGAGATCTGTTTAATTCCTAATCTGCCTGATGTAGTATTAAGCAATCTTTCATGTACTATGTTACCAGATCTTTTGCCCATGCTTCCATTGATAGAAAAGTTATAATGTCTTGAAACAATTCTGTCATGTTTCAGGCCACATCAGTCAATCCTATTGTTTGCACTGTTGAGGATACTGCCTTGGAAATGCCTGAGGTATGAAGTTTCTGTCTTTTCTCAAGGTTTAAGCATTTTTGGATTTTTGTGCTTATGAATTCGTATCTTTTTCTAAGGTACTTTATGTGCAAGAATACAGTAGGTTGGAATAGGCATTCTGCCATTATACATTGAAGAATTATGTTGGGCTGAGCAGGAAAGGTTTATGTTCTCTAGATAATTACAGTGGTTTAATTGTGCAATAATTTGCAAGGCCTGCCCCTAAAAGAAAATTTCCCTGCAGTGGTTATTATTCCCTGAGGGAGTGCATTTCAGTGTCATATGCCTTGACGTGCTTGGAAATATTTCAGGACCCACCACGAAAGCCCATTGGCTGGAACTACCAGGGTACTGCCTTAAAAGCACCTAAGGTATGAACTTTTTGACTTTATGCACTGGAGGACATAGAGCCTTTGTTTGGATGCCTTAGCTAGACTATTTTAATTTCCATAGTTTACTCATGTATATTGTGGTTCATCGTATAATACTACACAGGTGGCACATCAGTACACAGGTATTGTGATCTATTAGGGTCATGCAGAGCTAATTGGTGCCATATGTCACTTAAGAAATTTAGTGGTACTTGATGCCCATGTATACTGTAATAGTATCTTTTCATGAAGACTTTATTTTTCCTTTTCATGAAAAGTACTTGCATAGTTTGTGAATTGTAGAATAAATAAAACTGACTTCTGTACTGTGACATAGCACTGAATGGCCATGGGAAGCCCGGGTGCTGGGCCACTTGACCCAAAGCTAATTTATTGTTTCCTGTAATGCTTGTGGTGACTTGTCAATGAGACGTTTGAAGATAATGCATGGTATTGATTATAACCTATAAAACTACTTGTTCTTAATAAACACTTTGACATCTAAGTTTGTTGCCTCAACATTTTAAATTACGAAATTATTGTGATAGGTAGTCAATGAAGTAAGGAAGGAAGCTTGTGACTTGAATGCTAAGGGAAAGTACCAAAATAAATGATTGAATATTCATTAAAACTGGAATGAAAGAAGCAATAATAATAGCCAAAAGAGAATATGAGAACCTCAATTAAGGAGGCTCAAATACTAGAAACTTGTCTGTATTGTGTACTGGTGTGGTAGAAATATAAGTCGACCATCACTAATCCGACATCACTGGGACCTGCAGGGCACCAGTTTATTGATTTTGCTGGATTACGGGCAGGTTAGTTTAGAATACAGTTAAACCAACAGTTAACAATCTCATCCTAGCTTTAAAATACTATGTAAATTAGTACAAGTTGGTTAATAAGGAGAAAAGAAACATTAAATGAAAATCAAGTGAAATTTCACTGAAACACAGGCAAAATAAATGGTACAGGTAATTCTGTTGGCTTACACAAGAAAGTTCACTGCTGATTCCAAAGTGAAGAGCTGTAATTTGCAACTAGGCACATTTACTTGTGTTGAGGTGAATGGCTGTCAGGATTACCATCTTCTTAATCGTAGATTTTTTAATATACAATCATACCCTGAACTTACACAAGGTTAGGTTCCAGAACTCCTCGCGCAAAATGAATTTTCGCGTAAGTTTGCACAGTCTCTGAAAATGCTAATAAATGTTTAGTTCAAGAGTTTAAACACTAAATATGACCCTAAGCATACTCCCAAAGTATTAAGGTAACTTTTAAATGAAATTAAAGTTACTGTAATTTCATTTAAAAGTTAGCTTAATACATTACCTTTAAAAAAAGAAATAAATGGTTGATGTAAAAATATAGGAGTGTGAAGATTACTGCAGTATACTATTTCTCTGAACCTTGTTTTTAAGAACTACTTTATTCTAGTACGTCTCTTTCTTTGTTCTGAAATGATTTTTCATGAACAAATAGTGTTTTTTATTTTGACTAATACAACTCTTAGTTGTCTCCGTGTTTTTGAACGTACAGTAATACTTGCCACACTAGTGCATTTACAGTTCATAGATGGTACAGGTAATACTGAATCAATTTAAAATTTTCTATTGTACAGATAAAGACGTACAGAGAAATAGTAATAAGTTGTAAAATATGAGTGCGCGCTAACTACGAATGAGAGAGAGAGGGAGATAATTGTTGTCGTTAGATTAAGAGAGTGAAATTATTTATGAATTATTATGGAGAGAGAGAGAAGTTGTTGTCCTTACATTAAGATAGTGAAATTATTTATGAATTACTATGGAGAGAGAGAGAGAGAGAGAATTGTTGTCCTTACGTTAAGAGAGTGAAATTATTTATGAATTATTACGGAGAGAGATTGGCCTAGGAAACCTTTGACCCGATATTGGCAACACTCTCCCATCCTGTCACATAAATTAGACATATTTGACAGCTTTGCCCTTGAGCAAGTTCACAAAAGATACAGGAAAGATCTTTGTTTGCTTAAAATACGTGTCACATAGTATGAATTTTGTAATTACAGTTATTGTTATTATTGTTATTATTATTATTATTATTATTATTTACTCTTAATATTTAAAAATTAGTACTTATTATTAGATAATTAATTTATCATTCAAAACTAAAACATGTATACAGTACATGTACCATAAAAATTCTCTCATCTAAGTAAAAGAAAGAGAGAGGGAATTATTATTTTTATTATTTAATGTTATTTAGTTTACTCATAAAAGTTTACAAACTTATAAATTACATAAAAAATTAAACATGATATGACAATTAGTTAGGTTCTCATGAAAAGTTCGTGTGTGAATTCTCGCAACTCGAATCGCGCAAGTTCGGGGTATTACTGTATATATTTTACACATTTCTCATCTATATTTTTACTTTATTTTCTCATTTTTATGTTTACAACCCAAAAGATAACCACGCAGTCGGTGCTTAGGGTACGCACAAATGTACAAACTCATTTGCTGGTGTCTGAGAACTTGCTACAGCATGTTTTGGTTTGTGTTGTTACATTATAATTTTTTATTTACATTTTAAGCTATTCTCGTTTATATTTTTAATGCATTTTCTCATTTTTTTGTTTTTACAACCCAAAAGATAATTCAGTCATTTGTGTAGGGTACATATGAATGCACAACTTATTCGCTGGCATTGGAGAACTTGCTATAGCTTATTTCGGTTCCTGTGGTTACACCTATGATTTTTTAAATTTACATTTTAAGCTGTTCTCATTTATATTTTTTTAATCTATTTACCAATCGCAATCGTTTGTGTAGGGTATGTACGAGTGCACAAGCTCATTCGCTGGCATCGGAGAACTTGCTATAGCTTGTTTTGATTCGTGTTTTCACGCTTATCGTTTTTTATATTTTACATTATTCTCATGTACATTTTTACTGCATTTTCTGATTTTTTATTTTTACAAACCAAGCAGATAAATGCAATCATGTGCATAGGGTACAGATGAGTGCATAAACTCATTCGCTGGCATCGAGAACTTGCTAAAGCTTGATTTGGTTCATGTTGTTAAACTTATGATTTTTTATATTTTATGCTTTTCTCATTTACATTTTTACTGCACTTTCTTATTTTCTTATATTTACAACCATGATAAATGCAATCGTGTTCGTAGGGTACGGACTTACTTAGTGTTGTAACATAATTTTTTATTTATATTTTACACTTCTCACTTATATTTTTAATGTAATATCTCAGTTTTTATTTAACAACCCAAGAGGTAAACGAAATCTTGTGTGTAGGGTAGATACAAATGCACAAATTCATTTGCTAACATCGGAGAACTTCTTGCAGCTTGTTTTGTTTCATGTTGTTATGCTTATGATTTTCTTATTTATATTTTATGCTGTTCTCATTTATATTTTTACTGCATTTTCTCAGATTTTTACAACCTAAAAGGTAAACACAATTGTGTGTAGGTACATACAGTACGTACACACACAAGTAGCGCCAACAAATAGTAGCGGCAAGCTGGTGCTGTGACCCAAGAAATTTGAAATTGCACTAGCTGAAATTAGCGCCAGATTTGTGATGGAACTGGATTGACAGTTGCTGGATCAGTGATGGTTGACTTGTACTGCTGTTATTGTTTATAGAATAGAGACATTTTCCTTCCATCAGACCTAAATAATGGAATCACAATTAATTCCCATTTATTGTTTCATGTTCTTTCAAGGAATTTCATTTGTAATTTTTGGTACAATACTTTGGTGTGCAGTTCTAAATCTTTCTTTCTATGTGCCCTGGACTTTCAAGAATTGCATGTTTTAAGGGATAGATATTATTTCCTCCTACTCACATTAACTTCACAATGTAAATTTGCTTAATCTTTGAGAAGAGAATAAAATAATTGTTCTTTCATAATAGTGTGACTTGGATGTTAACACATTATTTGAAGAAGTCAGCCATTTCCTACTCAGTATTTTGCTTGGTTAACATAAAATAAAGTTCTTGAATACAACTCTGTTGTTCACCTGCTGATATAGCCCTTCAAACAGTGGAAATGTAATTAATTATCGTAACATCTCCTTGGACATAATTTTTTGAAGCAATTAATTTCAGTGAAGTTTTCCTATATCTCAGTTTGAATTATTATAGGAGCTGCCATGCATGGCTGGTGGCTGGAAGAATAAGAATGCTGTCTTGGATATACCTAAGGTATGAAAATTTTAAAATACTTGAAGGTTAATTGATTTTTGGATGTCAACTTTGTTTTATTTTCATTTGAGGTACTTTAGTGTATTGTTAAAGATGTGATAAGCTTGCTTGTGATATGGTTTGTGACATCCAGAAATGATGTAGCTTTAGGCAAGGACTTAATAATCATCCATAGTAATCTTGTAAAAGATATTTTGAAAGTAACATTATTGTGTGATGAATCAGTGACTTTTGGATTAATGGGGGGAAAGAAAGATCACCTGATGACATTGTTCAGCAATTTTTTTTATTTGGCCGTTAATACAACCCATTAATTATAAAGTAAGTTATTCTATGGAGAATTGATCTCAGTTACACAATTAACCTGAAAAGAATGCACCTGCTCCATCTGGTCAACCTTTTACTGCAGTTGCAACTACACTCATTCCATTGCGTGAGGCCACAGTGTCAACATCTTGCATGGTTTTCCTCACCTTTACTCTTTTTTTGCAATTCAACTTCAGTATGTATGTGTGTGTTAGAAGGAACTGACTGTGGTTCTTTTTGCAGAATTTGAATAAATACTGTACCCAGTCTTTCTTTTGGGAAGAACTTCATTCATTGATCATTTCTTATTTGTTTCTTGTTATTAATGCTTACTTAGCCTTCAGTTATCCAGAATAGTGTTGAGATGTGTGGACAGTTTTATTTTTTCTTATCCTAATTTCATCTGTTTTTATCTTGGTTTTGACCATTATAAATAAAAATCAAATCAGATTAAATCTTGCTGTATATGAAATATATGTGAACTGGAAATTAGAATAGTAATTTTTGCTGAATTTTCCTTAAAACTAAATTTGGATTTCTAATAGTTTGTATGTGGGAGATCTTAGTTTTTCTTCTTGGGAGTGAACAGGACAATGAAGTGGTTATAAACTGATTGCTGATTAGTGTTTGGTGAAGTTTTGCAGTTTGGCTGTTGTTATGATGCAGTTCTAGTATGCCTCAGTACGCATCTTAAAGACTAAGCATACAGCTCTTGTATGTCAACACAGGATAAAGACCCATGATTCTTGTGCTTGGTTTGCTGAAACAGTAGTGCTTGCTGCAGAAGACTTGCTTAGTCTGCATATAGACAAATTGTGCAGAAGATGGGATAAGCACTGTGTCCCTAAGAGTGCCTCTGGTTTGTCTTGAGATTCTTCAGTGGATGATAGTCACTATTATTAAATCATCCTTACCATGGATAAGGAGCAGGTATTATCAGATAGCACAATGACAAAAGGTGCAGTGACAGAGAAGGGTGAGGTGTGCTGCACGGCTGATATAGAAGAAACTGTCTTAGTCATTTGAGGATCGAGCCACTCATTCTCTTTGCCTCCTGGACAGACGCTGGACCAGTCCTGCTTTCTACTGTTGCAACATTCAATTGTCCCCAAGCCTAAGTGATTCAGTCAAGTCTTTTAATTGCTAACCTTGAATGCTTTCCCCATGCACTTCTCCAAGGTCTTGAGCAGTTGTTACATCCTCTGCTTCTACTGTCACAAGCCTTTCCATGATACTGTTGCCTTCAGGGGCTCTGCATCTTCCCCAGACCATAGCAGCAGTTTTATGGATAGGATTCAGCAGAAGATTGTTTCAGCAGTTCAGGCCCAACTTGGGACTAACGTATATCAGACACAGCTGCCTGTGACACCTTTGTCTTTAATGCAGTTCCCTGCTTCTCAGGCATGGGACAACCATGGCAACACTGACCAATGGTAAGAAGTTTTTTTAGAAGAAGCAGTTGCTGCTATTACTATGTGTTGCAGAAGATTGATGATGAACCTCTACCACAGGAAATGGGTAAGGGTTGCCACTTTATGTATCAGAGACAATGCTTTTGCACTTTAAACCTTTATTCTCATAATCGGGGATTTTTTTATCTTCCTGAGATCCAAAGAGAAGCTGTCAATTTTGGACAATAAAGGAAACTGGTCAGACTCTTGAGTTGAGGCATAGATGTGGGCGTTAACAAGAATATTTCAGACTTAATTTTCCATTTCAGCCAGTCTGCCATGAAGTTGGCAATCAGACCTCCCCACTCAGAGTCGGCTCAATTCTTGAGGAGTTTGACCAGGATACCTCACAAGCTGCTGGGCTATGACTTACTGCTGGACCCTACGCTAAGGACTACAATCCATCTAGTCCCAGCCTCATTGAAAAACGTGAGCAAACTACAAACCTTGTCAGAAACTGTTACCCACTCTATTGGCCTTTTCTTTGCCAGTGACTTTATGACAGAGATCTGACACATTTCCCAAATAATGTAACTACTCCCTTTTTGCTATTCCTCTTTACTAATATTAGAGAGCAACTCCTTACGAAACCCCATGAGAGCTCTTAGACTTTTCCTTTGGAGGACAAGAACCTGCGGTTGAGGAGAGTGTCCTGGCTGAGGCAAGCCATTTCCAAGACATATTTGGGTGTATCCAGAAAGGATTTATCAGACTCTCCTCCTCTGTGGGCTTCAAGAATAAAATTGAATTAGCAATCATCCTCAAGGTGGTTATATGGAGATGTCTTTCCATTTTCTTGCGTTTCTGCCACACAGATATGTAGATATTTTTTCCTTGGGCCCTTGAGTTGCAGCGTTACAATTGATAGAAAGGGTAGTACTGCAAAGGCTGTGGCTTCTCCTTCCTCGTAAGTTACCTATACTGTGGTAGTTTCTAGGGCTCAGGAAGCAGGTCAGCATACTGCAAAGGTTAGCACTAAGGCTTGTGGGTCCTATCTCTTTGTTTACAAATCTTTGCTTTACTTTGCGGCCTTTTGGAGGCCCACGTGGAATGCTCGTTTCAGGGTGAACCTCCTTCAAGGCAGATCATAGATCAGGACTGCCACTTGAGTCAGAATTGCTATGTCTAGGAAGCTTCTCGTTTTCTCCATCTGAAATAGCAATTCATGTATCTTATGATTGATGTGTTATGATGAACAAGCAGTGTTATAATGAACACTTTTTTTTTATCCTAACCCATTAATCATTGGGAGTACAGTATCCCCTCCTCCCATCCATTGTAAGTGAAAATTCTAACAGCTGTAAGAGACCAGCCAGATGGAGTAGGTATATTCTTTTCAGGATGAAGGTGGGTAATTGGATTGGTTTTACAGTAGTACATAGAATAGGGTCTTATGATAAATTAGTGCATATGAAAATGTGATTTTATAATGCTGCATATTTTGGTGCTTTATATTAATTTAAACTTTTAATAAATAACTTACTGATCTTTATGGTTATCAGATGATGGAAATTACGAAGAAAAGTTCTTTTCCATAGTTGTAGTCATTGGAGTAATACAGTTGAGTGAAATTTTCCGTATGTCACTTTAAAATATTGAGGAATGACACAGAAGCTTCTTGGTTGGAACAGCAAGGATACTGCTGTGGAACTGGCTAAGATATGACCATGTAGGTTGTCCAGGCTCAATCTGAACTATGTTTTTTGATAGTTGTTTGCGGTGTGTTCATGAACAGCCAAGAATTAGGTGGCCCTAGGAAGGGATTTATTTTGTAATTCAAAAATTACAATTTTTTTATTTGGTTAAATTCCTGATATCAAACTCTGTTGTGGAGATAATAAGAAGCAGCCATTTAAACTGATGACTTGGTTAGCATTTGATTTTCTATTTTTTAATTTTATGCACTTTGACATTAGATTAATATTTCACGTAAGAAATAATTGAGCATTCTGAATTACCTTGGTGTGACTCACCTTTTAGTGATGCAAAATTCCTTTCCCAAGATTATTTGTCGTGAGTTACTTTTAACATGTTACAGGGCCCAACAGTCAAGCCTGTTGTTTGCAACATTGAAGATACTACCTTGGAAACACCTAAGGTATGAAATCAATGTGTTTCTTTTCTCAGGGTTGAAGCCCTTCATGGTAATCTGCATTTAGGAATTTGTGCCTTTCTTTTAAGGTATTTTTGGGCAAATGTTGCTGGAACTAAAAGGGGCTTTGCATTAAATTCCTATGAATTATGCAGCCTTTTGTCAGGTCAGTCTTCCCGTTCTTTAGATAAAATGCATATTAGAAGTACTAGTACAAAAGATACAGTGCTGAGTGGAGCACACTTGCCTCTTGAGGTGGGATTAAATTATAAAATCAGCTTGAGATATGTTTAATTCCATATCTGCCTGATGTACTAGTATTAAACATTCCCTCATGTACTATGTTACTAGATCTTTTGCACATGCTTCCAGTGATAGAAAAGGTACAATGTCTTGAAACAATTCTGTCGTTTCAGGCCACATCAGTCAATCCTATTGTTTGCACTGTTGAGGATACTACCTCGGAAATGCCTGAGGTATGAAGTTTCTGTCTTATTTTTTTGAGGTTAAAGCATTTTTTTTATATTTGTGTTAATGATTTTGTATCTTTCAAAGGTACTTTATGTGCAAGAATACAGTAGTTGGAATAGACATTTTGCCATTATACATAGAAGAATTTTTGGGGGCTGAGCAGGAAAGGTTTATGTTTTCTAGGTAATGACAATGGTTTAGTTGTGCAGTAATTTTCATGGCCCCTGAAATAAAATTTTCCTCAGGAGATTATTACTCCCTGAGGGAGTACATTTCATTGGCATGTGCCTTGACTTGCTTTGAAATATTTCAGGACCCACCACGAAAGCCTATTGGCTGGAACTACCAGGGTACTGCCTTAAAAGCACCTAAGGTATGAAGTTTTTTTACTTTATGTGCTGAAGGATGTAAAGCCTTTGTTTGGATGTTTTAGCTAGAGTACGGTATTTTAATTTCCTTAAGTTTACGCATGTACGTCTTGTTTCATCATACATTATATTACTGCACAGTTGGCTCTTTAGTATTACAGGTACAATATTATGATTGCTCTTAGGGTCATGCACAACTTATTGCTGCCGTAGTTCACTTAAGAAATTTAATGGTATTTCATGCCCAGATAAAATGGTGTCTTTTCATAAAGACTTTATTTTTCCTTTTAGTGAAAAGTATTTGAATAGGTTGTGAACTTCAGAGTACTCTAAATAAAACTGACTACAGTACTGTACTATGATGTAGCACTGAATGGCCTTGGGAAGCCCTGGTGCTGGGCCACTTGACCCAAAGTTCATTCATTCCTGTAATGCTTGTGGAGACTGTCAATCAGATGTGTGAAGGCAGTGCATGGTATTGGTTATAACCTATAAAACTGCTTGTTCTGAATAAACACTCTTTGACATCTAAGTTTGTTTAATGCAACATTTTAAAAGTAAGGAAGGAAGCAAACAGCCTGTGATTTGAATGCTAAGGGAAAGTACCAAAATAAATTATAGAATTCTCATTAAAACTGGACTGAAATGAGCAGCAATAGCAAAAAGAGAATGGAGACTGTGCCATAACAAAAGTTGTGGTTCAACATGCCTTTAATCTTGTGTTTAGGTAATCTGTGTTATACTGTATGTTTAGATTAATCCTCAAAATTATAAAACTAATTAATGGTTACATTCACAAACATTTTAATTGAAAATTTTCTCACTTTAAGTTAGGGGGTCTTGTGTGAGAACCTTGATTTAGGAGGTTTAAACACCAGAAATTTGTCTGTATTGTGTACTGATGGGGTAGAAATACAGGTCGACCATCACTAATCTGGCATCATTGGGGGGATGTGCAGTGCTGGATTAGTGATTTTGCTGGATTACAGGCTGGTTAGGTTAGAATACACTTAACACAACAGTTAACCACCTAATCCTACCTTTAAAATACCCTGTAAATCAGTACAAGTTGGTTAATAAGGAGAAAAGAAATATTAAATGAAAATCAAGTGAAATATTACAGAAGTGTGGACAAAATAAATTCTGTTGACTGACACAAGAAGGTTCATCACTGCTGCTTCCAAAGTGAAGAGCTGTGGTTTGCAACTAAGCACATTTACTTGTCTTGAGATGAAGGGCTGTTAGGATTCCCATCTTCTTCATCTTGGAATTTTTTTTTATATTTTAAGCTCTTCTCATCTATATTTTTACTGTATTTTACACTTATAAATTTTTATTTATATTTTAAATTTTTATTTATATTTTATACTCTTATCATTTATTTTTTTGTTGTATTTTCTCATTTTTACTTTTACAACCCAAAAGATAACTGCAATTATGTGCGTAGTTTATGTATGAACTGACAAACTCATTTGCTGGTGCTGGAGAACTTGCATGAGCTTCTTTTGTTTTGTGTTCATATGCTAATGATCTTTATTTATATTTTAAAGCTATTCTCATTTATAATTTTAATGTGTTTTCTTATTTTTTTTACAACCGAAATAATAAATGCAATCGTTTGTGTAGGGTACGTACGAACGCACGAACTCATTCGCTGGCACTGGGGAACTTGCTATAGCTTGTTTTGGTTTGTGTTGTTATGCTTGTGATTTTTTAAAATTTGTATTTTATGCTATTCTCATGTATATTTTTACTGTTTTTTCCCATTTTTAATTTTTACAGCCAATAAGATAAATGCAATCGTGTTTGTGTATGGTGCATACGAATGCACAAACTCATTCGCTGGCATCAGAGAACTTGCTACTTGTTTTGGTTCGTGTTGTTACGCTTATGCTTTTTTTGTATTTTATTCTATTTTCATTTATATTTTTATTGCATTTTCTCATTTTTTATTTTTACAACAAAGATTAATGCAATCGATTTGGTTCATGTTGTTTACGCTTATAATTTTTTTATTTATATTTTATGCTATACTCATTTATATTTGTATATTTATATTTATATTTGTATAGGGAGTCCCTGGATTATGACGGTCATGTTAAAAAATTTTTATCTAATTTTCAAATATTAACATTAATTTAAACACAGCAAGATAGCAATAAAACGTTGAAGTAAAGTTCCTCAATATTGATCTATTATCATTGTAATGTGTACTGTATAAAAAACTGTCCTGACATTTGTAATTGGTTTACTGATGTAAACAAAACTCAGTTCTCTCTCTCTCTCTCTCTCTCTCTCTCTCTCTCTCTCTCTCTCTCTCTCTCTCTCTCTCTCTCTCTCTCTCTCTCTTCATGACGACACACTATTGGCTGGAAGGGTTGGAAGTAGCTAATCACACAGCTCATAGCTCAAATGCTTTGTTTATGTACTCTCAGTAGTGTATGAGTATTTCTCTCTCTCTCTCTCTCTCTCTCTCTCTCTCTCTCTCTCTCTCTCTCTCTCTCTCTCTCTCTCTCTCTCTCTCATTGAGATAAGAGAGACTGGTTTTGCATATTTAACACGTATGTTTATTTTTGTATAGTTTTATTGGTAAACATGACGTTACTTTGTCATTCATTTCATATTTTCCATGCTATAGTTACAACTTTTTGTATTTTAATAACTAGGCATATTAATGGAAACAGCAAAATATCAATACATTAGGAAAATATAGTAAATTAGGTAAGAATTTAGCACAATTCTTTGCTTTCCCCAATCTTTTACTGTTATGAAATCTCCTACTTAGGGGGAGGGATGTAGGCCTAACTCAATCATCTTGACGTGAATGGTAGCACCAGGCAAACAACTCTCTCACACTCTCTCTCTCTCTCTCTCTCTCTCTCTCTCTCTCTCTCTCTCTCTCTCTCTCTCTCTCATTTTTATTAATTGTTTGGGTAACGAATTCTTCACTTTTTTTTTTTTTTTTTTTTTTTTTTATTAATTGTTTAGATAAGGAATTCTTCACTTTTCTTTCATTTACAGGCAGTCCCTGGTTTTCGGTGCTTGTCTAGTGAAGAAAATTGCGATTTTCGGCACCAGTGTGCGCCGATTTCTGCTTATTGGTGCCGATAATCTGGTATTGGCGTTGATACGTACCTAACAGGTGCCAATCTCCTGGTTATTGGTGCCGAAAATTTTCGATAAGCGCTGATTTTCGGTTATCAGCAATTTTCACTTATCGTCAAGCCATCACAACGGAACCCCCTCCGATAACTGGGGACTGCCTGTATATAAATTGTTTATTATTAAGATCTGACTTACACCAAAATCCGACTTACACCAAGCCGTAGGAATGGATCTCCGACATAAAGTCTGGGACTGCCTGTCCGTATTTATAATGTATTGTCTCATTTTTTACAGTACAAACCAAAAGATAAACGCAATCATGTGTAAGGTACATACAAACACACAAACTCGCTGGCGTTGGAGAATTCCTACTGCATGTTTTGTTTCATGTTGTGATGCTTATGATTTTCTTATTTAAATTTTATGTTATTCTCATTTATATTTTTACTGCATTTTCTCAGCTCTTTTACAACCCAAAAGGTAAACTAAATCGTTTGCATAGGGTACTTAATGTACGCACACAAGTATTGCCAACAAATAGTAACGGCAGGTTGGTGTGGTGACCAGGAAATTTGAAATTGAGCTAGCCAAAATTAGCTCTAGATTAGAGATGGAACCGGATTAACGTTAGCCAGATTAGTGATGGTCATCTTGTACTACTTTTAGTCTTTATAGAATAGAGATGTTTTCCTTTCATTGGATCTAAATAATGAAACCACATTTAACTCCCATTTATTGGGTCCTGTTCCTTCAAATATTTTGATTTGTAATTTTTGGTACGGTACTTTGGTGTGCAGTTCTAAACCTTTCTTTGTATGTGCCCATGACTATCAAGAATTGCATGCTTTAAGTCACAGATATTTTTTCCTCCTACTACTCATATTAACGTCACAATGTAAATTTGCCTGATCTTTAAGAAGAGAATAAACTTATTCAGTCCTAATAGTGTGACTTGGACACTAACACATTTTTTGAAAAAGTTAGCCATTTCATACAAGTAATATTTTGCTTGGTTAATGTAAAATAAAGCTCTTGAATACTGTTCTTGACTTGTTGATATAGTCCTTCAAATAGTGGAAATGTATTGTTATTAATTATCGTAACTTCATGATTTACATAATTTTTGAAGCAATAGAAATGTATTGTTATTAATTATTGTAATTTCATGATTTACGTAATTTTTTGAAGCAATACATTTCAGTGAAGTTTTCCCGTATTACAGTTTGAATTATTTTAGGAGCTGCCATGCAAGGCTGGTGGCTGGAAAAATAAGAACAGTCTTGGATTTACTTAAAGTATGAAAATTGTAAAATACTTGAAGGTTAATTGATTTTTGGATGTCAACGTTGTTTTATTATCGTTTGAGGTACTTCAGTGTACTGTTAAAAACGTCCTAAGTTTGCTTGTGATATGGTTTGTGATTGCCTGAAATGATATATAGCTTTAGGCAAGGACTTAATTACCATCCATAGTCATCTTTCTAGAAGATATGAAAGTAACTAGTGTGTGACTAATCATTGACTTGAGTAATGGGGGGAAAGAAAGATCATCTGATGACATTGTTCAGCAATTTTTTTATTTGGTCATTATAACCTATTAATTATAAGATACATTATACATTATTCTGTGCATCTTATAGTAAATTGGTGTGTGTGTGAAAAATGTGATTTACAGTGTTGCATAGTTTGGTGCTTTGCATTGATTTAAACTGAATAATTAACTTACGGATCTTTATTATCATCGGATGTTGGAAATGGTGAAATAAAGTCATTTCGATAGTTGTATTCATTGGAGTAATACTGTTTTGTGAAGTTTTCTTTGTTCCCTTTAAAATATTGGGGAATGATACAGAAGCGCTCCTGGCTGGAACAGCAAAGACACTGCTATGGAATTGCGTAAGATAATTGACCATCCAGGTCATCCAAGCCCAATCGGAAATGTTTTTTTTATAGTTGTATGCGGTGTGTTCAGCAACATCAAGAATTATGTCGCCATTGGAGGGGATTTATATTGTAATTAAAAATTCCTGGTATCAAACTCTGTTTTACAGTTAATCAGAAGCAACCATGTAAACTGATGACTTGGTTAACATTTGATTTTCTATTTTTTTATTTTTACATTGATATTGGATTAATATTTCATGTAAGAAATAATTGAGCATTCTGAATGACCTTAGTGTGACTCACCTTTTAGTGATGCAAAATTCCTTTTCCGAGAATTTTGATATTGAGTTACTTTTGACATGTTACAGGGCCCAACAGTCAAGCCTGTTGTTTGCAACATTGAAGATACTACCTTGGAAACACCTAAGGTATGAAATTAATGTGTTTCTTTTCTCAGGGTTGAAGCCCTTCATGGTAATCTGCATTTAGGAATTTGTGTCATTCTTTTAAGGTACTTTTGGGCAAATATTGCTGTAACTGAAAGGGGCTTTGCATTAAATTCCTATGAATTATACAGCATTTTATCAGGCTAATTTTCCCATTCTTAAGATAATTGTATAAGAGAAGTACTAGTATAAAAGATACAATGCTGAGTGGAGCACACTTTTCTCTTGAGGTGGGATTAAGTTGCAAAATCAACTTGAGACATGTTTAATTCCTTATCTGCCTGATATAGTATTAAACATACCTTCATGTATACTGTACTACGTTACCAGATCTTTTGCACATACTTCCATTGATAGAAAAGGCACAGTGTCTTGAAACAATTATGTCATGTTTCAGGCCACACCAGTCAAGCATATTGTTTGCACTGTTGAGGATACTGCCTTGGAAATGCCTGAGGTATGAAGTTTCTGTCTTATCTTGAGGTTAAAGCACTTTTTTTATGTTTGTATGCATGATTTTGTATCTTTTTCTAAGATACTTTATGTGCAAGAATACAATAAGTTGGAATAGGCATTTTGCCATTATTCATTGAAATATTTTTGGGGGCTGAGCAGGAAAGGTTTACGTTTGCTAGATACTAGTTACTATGGTTGAAATGTTCAATAATTTTCATGGCCCCTAAAAGAAAATTTCCCTGTAGTAGTTATTATTTCTTGAGGGAGTGCATTTCAGTGGCATATGCCTTGACTTGCTTTGAAATATTTCAGGACCCACCACGAAAGCCTATTGGCTGGAACTACCAGGGTACTGCCTTAAAAGCACCTAAGGTATGAACTATTTTACTGGAGGATATAAAGCCTTTGTTTGGATGTTTTAGCTAGAGTACGGTATTTTAATTTCCTTAAGTTTACGCATGTACATTGTGATTCACCTTATAATACTGCACAGTTGGCACATCAGTATTACAGGTATAGTGATGCCGAGCTTATTGCTGCTATAGTTCTCTTAAGAAATTTAGTGGTATTTGATGGCCAGGTATAATGGTGTCATGTCATGAGTTTATTTTTCGTTTTTGTGAAAAGTACTTGCATAGGTTGTGAACTTCTGAGTAAATAAAACTGACTACTGTATTATAACCTAGCACTGAATGGCTTTGGGAAGCCCATGTGCTGGGCCACTTAACCCAAAGTTCATTCCTGTAATGCTTGTGGTGACTGGTGAAGGCAATGCATGGCACTGATTATTGTTCTTAATAAGCACTCTTTGACCTCTGAGTTTGTTACCTCAACATTTTAAGTTACAGTACATAATTACTGTCATAGGTAGTCAAGGAAGCAAACGGCTTGTGATTTGAATGCCAAGGGAAAGTGGCAAAATAAATGATTGAATAATCATTATAAATAGAATGAAATAAGCAACAATATTAGAAAAAAGAGAATGGAGACTCTGTCATAACAAAACTTGTGGTATAATATACCTTTATTCATACTGTATGTGTGAACTTCAAAATTGAAGAACTAATTAGTGGTGACATTTACAAAAATTGTATTTTACAGTTTCCATACTTTAAGTTTGGGTGTCTTTCAAGACCCTTGATTGAAGAGGCTCAAACAGGAGAAACTAGTCTGCATTTTATACAGATATGGCAGAAATACTACTTTTAGTGTTTATAGAATAGACATTTTCCTGTCATCTGATCAAAATTAATTTCCATTTGTTGGCTCGTGCTCATTTAAGAAATTATTTGTAATTTTAGGTACAGTACTTTGGTGTGCAGTTCTAAATCTTTCTTTCTGTGTCCCCTTGACTCTCAAGAATCGCATGTTTTAATGCACAGAAATTTTGTTCTCCTACCTATATTAATTTCACAATCTGTATTTGCCTAATCTTTAAGAGGAGAATAAAATTATTCAGTCATAATAGTGTGACTTGGATGCTAACACATTATTTGAGGAAGTCAGCCATTTCGTACAAATATTAATTTGCATGGTTAATGTAAAATAAATCTCTTGAATACTGTTGTTGACTTGTTGATATAGCCCTTCAAGTACTGGTAAATGTTTTGTAATTAATTAGCATAACTTCTCTATTTACATAACTTTTTTAAGCAATACATTTCGTTGAAGTTTCCCTCATCTCAGTTTGAATTATTTTAGGATCTGCCACGCAAGGCTGGTGGCTGGAAGAGTAAGGGTACTGTCTTGGATTTACCTAAGGTATGAAGATTTTAAAATACTTGAAGGTTAATTGAGTTTTGGATGTCAGCTTTATTGTTTTATTTTCTTTTGAGGTACTTTAGTACACTTTTCAAAATGTCAAACTTTGCTTTTGGTATGGTTTGTGACATCCTGAAGTGATATATCCTTACCCAGGGACTTGGTTACCATCCATTTTATAGTTACAGCCTTAGTTATCGTGAAGATATTTTTAAAAGTAACAATATTGTATCACAAATTGACTTGTGGAGTAACAGGGGAAAGAGATCTCTTGATGAAATATTCAAGTAATTTTTTTTATTTTGTCATTACAACCCATGAATTATGAGATGTCTTATTCTGTTTAGGATTAATCCCATTAACCTGAAAAGATTGCATAGCTCCATCTGGTTGACCTCTCAAACTTGTCTTTGTATGGTTTTTTGCATGAGTTTTTTTTATCTCCTTTGCTCTTTATTCTGATCCTTTATACGTATGTATGTTGGAAGGAAATGACTTTGTTTAGTTCTTTTCACCGGATTTTAATAAATACCCAGTCTTTCTCTTCAGGAAGGCCTTCATTCACTAAAGATTTCTTTTTCGTTTCATGTTATTGATGCTTACTTAAACTTCAGATATCCAGAATAGTGTTGGGATATGTGAAGTATTTTACTTTATTTTTTTATCTTGGTTTTTTATCTTGGTTTTGACCATTGATAGTGAAGCTTTATCATAATCTTGTTTTATTTGAGAGATATATGAACTGGGAGGAAGTATAATAATCTGTTTAATTTTCTTGAAAAGGGAATTTAAATATCTTATAATTTTTATGTGGGATATGTGTGTTTCTAGTTTCTTCTTGGAAGTGAATAGGATAATGAAGTGGGTTTAATTTGAATGTTGACAAGTGTTTGGTGAAGTTATACTCTGCGGCTGCTGTTATGATCTGTTTCTAATATGCTTCGGTACACATGTTAAGGGCTAGGCATGCAGGCCTTGTATGTCATCGCATGACAAAGATCCATGGCTCTTGTACGTGGCTTATTGAAAAAAGTGGTGATTGCTTGCTGCAGAAGAATAGTTTGGTCTGCATATAGACAGATTGTGTGGAAGGAGGGATAAGCATCATATCCCCAAGAGTCACACTGATTTGTCTCAAACTCTTCAGCTGGTGATGGGTCACTACTGTTCCATTGATGGTGAAGATGTGCAACTGATATGGAAAAAATCGTCTTGGTCCTTCTGCAGATTGAGCCTCGCCCATTCTAATTGCCTCCTGGACAGAAGACAAACCATCATTCCTGCATCCTTCCATTCATTCTTGGCTGCAGCATTCAGTTGTCCTCATACCCAAGTGATTCAGCCTGGCCTTTCAGTGCTAACCTTGCTGCTTCCTCCATGCACTTCTTACAGGTGTTGAGCAGCCGCTACATCCCTGGCTTTGGCTGCCACAGGCTGCCTTCAGCGGCGGCTGTTGCTGCCTGTCATCAGGGTGGATAGATGGCACTCTACTTTCTAGGATTTCTACCTGACAGATATCTAGATATTTTTTCCTTGGGGTCTGGAGTTGCAGCGTAATGATTGTTCAGAACAGTTAGTATGGTAAAGGCAACTGCTTCTCCTTCCTCTTAATTTACCTTTTCTATGGCAGTTTCAAGGGCTAAGGAAACAAGTCAACTTTCTGCAAAGGTGAGCACTTTGGCTTATGAATCTTACCACTTTGTTTACGAACCATTGCTTGACTACTCAGCCCTTTGGAGCCTCATATGGGAATGGTTGCTTCAGGCTGAACCTTCTCCAAGGTAACTCACAGAACAGGACTGCCACTCAGATCATAGAATTGCCGCATCTGGGGAATGTCTCTTGTCCTCTTCCAAAGTAGCATTTCGGGCATCTTATTAATTTATTGTAATGAACAAGCAGTGTTATGCATGAACGTTTTTTCTTACAAACCCATTAATCATAGGGACTCTTCCCTCCTACTATCCCTGGTAATCATAAATGCCAGCAGCTGTAGGAGACCAGCCAGATGGAGCAGGTGCATCCTTTTCAGGATGGTGGGAATGGGATTGATTTTAACCAGGGCATCTTGTAATAAATGGATTTGTGTGAAAATGTGGTTTTATGTTGTTTATATTTTGGTGCTTAGTATTGATTAAAACTTCAAATAATTAAGTTACTGATATTTATGGTGATCATATATTTAAAAAGATGAACTAGATTAAATTTTTTCCTTAGTTGCATTAATTGAAGTAATATAGTTCAGTGAAGTTTTCCTGATCTTACTATGAAATATTGTGGGATGCTATGGAAGCTTCTTGGCTGGAACAGCAAAGATACTGATATGGAATTGCCAAAGGTATGACCATTTAGATTATCCAGGCTGAATCAAATGATGTTTTTTGACACTTCAGGGTATGGTTGTATATTCTTTAAAGGAAATATACCGTTTGTTTGTGGTGTGTTCATCAGCTGCCAAGTATTATGGGCCCTTTGGGAGGAATTTATTCATTTATTCAGTAATTGCAGTCTTATATTTGTTTAAATTTCTGGCATCAAACTCTGTGGTAGAGCTAATATGAGGCAAGCATTCAAACTGATGACAATCTTTTAAAAGTTTTGTGCTTTAATATTGAATTAAAATATTCCGTGTAAGAAATGATTCAGCATTGTGAGTGACCTAATTATGACTCACCTTTTAGTGATGTAAAATTTCTTTTCAAAGATTTTTGGTCTTCAGTTACTTTTGACATGTTACAGGGCCCAACACTCAAGCCTGTTGTTTGTAACATCAAAGATACTGCCTTGGAAGCACCTAAGGTATGAAATTGTATGTCTTTCTTTTCTCAGAGTTGAAGCTTTTCTTGGTCATTTGCATATAGGAATTTTGTATCTTTCTTTTAAGGTACTAATGGGCAAATATTGCAGTAACAAAAAGGGCTTTGTATTAAATTAATAAGAATTTTATAGACTTATCAGGTTGCTTTTCTTATTCTTAAGATAAATAACTGTATATGAGAGAAATACTGGTACAAAAGATACAATTATGAGTGGAGTACGCTTTTCTCTTGTGGTGGGATTAAGAGGCTAAAACAACAAGTTTGTTAAAGTCATTCTCTGCCTGATGTAGAATTAAACATTTCTTCAAGTACTACTTTACAGGATCTTTTGCAAATCCTTCTATTAATAGACAAGATACAATGTTTTGAAACAACTGTGTCGTGTTTCAGGCCACATCAGTCGAGCCTATTGTTTGCACTGTTGAGGATACTGCCTCAGAAATGCCTGAGGTATGAAGTTTCTGTCTTGTCTCGAGGTTAAAGCATTTTTTGGAATTTTGTATTTATGTTTTGTATCTTTTTGTAAGGTACTTTATGTTCAATAATACAGTAACTTGGAGTAGGCATTGTGCTATTTGGCATTCAAAATTTTGTGGTCCCAAGCGGTAAATGTTCGTTTTCTGTAGAAAATTAAAGTGGTTTAATTGTGCAATAATCAGCATATTTCTTGGCAACAGAGATTTTTTCCCAAACATTTCCCTGTAGGTGATATTATTTCCTCAGGGAGTACATTTCAGTGGCATTTGCTTTTACTTGCTGTGAAATATTTCAGGACCCACCACGAAAACCTATTGGCTGGAACTACCAGGGTACAGCCTTGGAAGCACCTAAGGTATGAACTTTTTTTACTCTTATGTGCTGGAGGTTGGAAAGCCTTTGTTTTGATGTTGTAGGTAGTTTATTTTAATTTTCTCAGGTTTATCTAAGTACATTGTGATTCATTGTATGATACTGCACAGCTGTCATATCAGTGTACACATATTTTGGTTGCTGTTAGGGTCTTGCAGAGCTTATTGCTGCCATACAGTAAACCCTCCGGATTCGCGTTTTCAAAATTCGCGGACTCAGCGATTCGTGTAATTTTCTGTGGAACCTATCTATAAATTATTCGCAGAAAAACCCACCCATTCGCGGATTTTTTCATGGAGCAATATTCTGTATTTTCACATTATTTTCGTGACTGAATACTCTACTGTATGTACATATACATTGAGATAAGAGAATTTTTATGCATATGTAATATATGTTTATTTGTTTTGCATGATAAATAAATGATTTACTAATTTTCAAATATTGATATTAATGTAAACAGCAAAATATCAATTCATTAAAGAAAGTATAGTGAGTTAGTAAGATTTTAGTTCAATCCCTGATCTTTTTCTGTATCCAACGTAGGGGGATGGATAAAGGCTTAACTGCCATCATAAAAAAAAGTTAGCACCTGGCCGAAGTCTCTCTCTCTCTCTCTCTCTCTCTCTCTCTCTCTCTCTCTCTCTCTCTCTCTCTCTCTCTCTCTCTCTCTCTCTCTCTCTCTCTCTCTCTCTCTCTCTCTGAGATAGATTTTTTATGTATACAGTATGTATATGTTTATTTGTTCTGTATGTACTGTAGTTTTATAGATAAACGTGATGTTACCTTGTTATTAATTTTCCATGCTATAATTTCAACATTTATTCATTTCTATAGTAAGTTATGTAAAATTTTAAAAGAAAACAAGTCGATTCATAGTCTTCTCTGAAACTTGGGGTGAGAGGGGGTTGTAATCTAACTGTCAATTTATCTTGACATATTGACTTTGTAGGGTAGAAAATGTTGCCCACTTGTTGGTCAAATAGTATGTTGCCCAATTGGTGGTCAAATAAGATAGCTACAAAGGATACTGAAAAATCTCTTTTTCTCTCTCCTCGCTCGCCAAAAGATACTCAGAATGTGAGAAATAGATAGATAGATAGATAGATGGATCGGTAGAAAGGGAGAGTGGTTGATAGAAAGATATAATTCTCTCTCTCTCTCTCTCTCTCTCTCTCTCTCTCTCTCTCTCTCTCTCTCTCTCTCTCTCTCTCTCTCTCTCTCTGTTATTGGCTGGAAGTATGTACGTATATATTTTTAAGGGTAAAATGTTTAAGATGACTTTGAAATTATATTAATATCATTCCAAAGATTAATACAGTGATAGGCTAATAGTTTAAGGTATATTTGATGTAGGACGTTAGTTTAAGGTATACATTTGGTATTTGAACTTTCAAGATAGGCAGTTATAAGCATTTTTTGAGAGGGGTGTTAACTATTTGCGGATTTTAACTATTAGCAGGGGGTTGCGGTACACATTCCCCGCGAATATGGGGGGTTTACTGTAGTTCATTTTAGATATTTGGTGGCATTTGGTGCCCAGGTATAACAGTGCCTTTTTATTTATGTTTGATTTGATTATTTCCATTTGTGATAACTCTAATGGCATAGGTTGTGAACTGTAGAATAAATTAAACTTTCTACTGTGATATGATCTATAATGTACCTAGCACTGTATGGCCTAGGGAGTCCCTGGTGCTAGGCCCTATGGCCCAAAATTCGGATATTCATTCATTCCTTTAGTGCACGTGGTGACTTTCATTCAGGTGTCTTAATACAATGCATGGTATTGACTACATCCTATACAGTAAAGCTGTTTGTCCTTAATAAACACTCTTTGGCATCTAACTTTGTTACCTCACAGTTTAAAGTGCAAAATTATTATGCTAGGTAGTCAATAAAAGTAAAATTTCAACTTGAAGCAGTGCAGAACTTTAGTTTTGGTGAAGCATCTATAGGTGGGTAAGGAAGCAAGCAAATGGCTTTTGATTTGGATGACTGAATTGTCATTGAAATTGAAACGAGATGAACAACAATGATAGTAAAAAAGAGATTGGAGTCTGTGTCATAACAAAAGTTTTGGTGCAATATGCCTTTAATATTTTCTGTAGCTAATCGGGGTCATACTGTTTATTTATATTAAGCTTCAAAATTGCAAAACTGATTATTGGTGAGGTTCACAAAAATTTTAATTGTACAGTTTTCTTACCTTTGAATTAGAGTGTCTTTTGAGAGAACCTTGATTGAGGAGGCTGAAATAGGAGAAACTTGTCTGTATTTGCACTGATGGGATAGGCATAGAAATACTAATTTTACTCTTTATAGAATAGAGACATTTTCCTTTCATCCAAACTAAATAATGGAACCACATTTAATTCCCATTTGTTAGGTCATGTTACTTGAAGGAATTTAATTTGTTATTTTTGGTACAGTACTTTGGTGTGAAGCTCTAGAATCTTTCTTTCTATGTGCCCTTGACTCTCAAGAATTGCATGCTTTAAGGTATAGAAATTTTTCCCTCCTACTCATATTAATTTCACAGCCTATATTTGCCTAATTATTAAGAAGAGAATGAAATATGTATTACAGTTCATAATAGAGTGACTTGGACACTAACATATTATTTGAAGAAGACAGCCATTTCACACAATATTTTTCTCGGTTAATGTAAAATAAAGCTCTTAAATGTTGTTGTTGACTTGTTGATATAGCCCTTCAAATAGTGGAAATGTTGTACTGTAGTTAATTAGCATACCTTTCCCATTAACGTCATTTGTTGAAACAATAAATTTCAGTTAAGTTTTCCCTCATCTTAGTTTGAATTATTTTAGGATCTGCCACGCAAGGCTGGTGGCTGGAAGAGTAAGGGTACTGTCTTGGATTTACCTAAGGTATGAAAATTTTAAAATACTTGAAGGTTAATTGATTTTTGGGTGTCAGCTTTATTGTTTTAATTTCTTTTGAGGTACTTTAGTACTCTTAAAAATGTCGTAAGTTTACTTGTGATTTGGTTTGTGATATCCCAAAATGATATAGCCTTAATTACCATCCCTTCAGTAATTACAGCCTTAGTTATCTTGTAAAAGACAACTAAGTAACACTTTTGTATGTCAAATCGTTGACCAGTGGAATAATAGGGGGAAAGAGACATCTCTTGATGAAATCTTTGAGTAATTTTTTTTGTTGGTCAGACAACCTGTTAATTATAAGATGGTTTATTCTGTGCAGAATTAATCCCAGTCACAAAGAATGCACCTGCTCCATCTGCCACTTGCATTTACAGTCATTCCATTGTGTTTCAACATCTTGCAAGCTTTTGTAGGATGTCTTTGGTTTCTTGCACAGGTTTTCTGTCTCCTATGCTCTTTATTCTGATCCTTTATCAGTGTGTATATGTGTGATGGAAGGAACTGACTTAATTTGGTTCTTTTTGTAGGATTTGAGTAAATACCCAATCTCTCTTTTCAGGAAGGACTTCATTCACTGATAGTTTCTTTTTTGTTTATTGTTATTAATGCTTATTTAGCCTTCAGTTAACCTGAACAGTACTGAGAATTGTGGACAGTTTTATTATTATTATTTTTTTTGCTAATCTTAATTGTATCTTTGTTTTTATCTTGGTTTTGACTATTTATGGTGAAGCTTTACCAGATTAAACTTTGCCCTATTTGAAATATATGTGAATATGGAAATAATATAATAGTTTATATGGGGGAAAGCTTTTGTTTTTAGATTCTTCTTGGGAGTGAAAATGCATAAAGAAGTGGATATATGTCGAGTGCTGATCAGTGTTTGAGGAAGTTTTACTTTTAGGCTGTTGTTATGATACAGTTCTAATATGCCTCTGTGCATGTTAGCCGGTTGGCATGTCACCACAGGGCTAAGACCCATGATTCTTGCAATTGGCTTGCTGAAAACAGTATTGCTTAACCACGGAAGATTTGTTTAGTCGCATATAGACTGTTGTGCATAAGGGGGGGGGGATAAACACCATGTACCCAATTGTCCCACTGATTTTCTTCAGACACTTCAGATGGTGATGGATCAGTACTGATTGAAGCAGTAGTGATCCATCATCCTTTCCTGTGATAAGGAGGTATTGTCAGACAGCTCAATGACATGGTACATTGATGGTGAAGGAGAAGGTGTGCAGCACAGCTGATATGGAAGAAATATACTGTGTGGGGTCCTTTTGTAGATCAAGCCATTCACACTCCTTGCCTCCTGGACAGAAGACTTGCCAGCAATCTTGCTTCTTGCCATTCACCTCTAGCTGCAATATTCTGTTGCCCTCATGCCCAAGTGAATCAGCCCAGCCTTTTGGTTGCCAACCTTGCTGTTTCCTCTTGGCACTTATCTCGGGTTCTGAGTAGCCACTACATCCTCTGCTTCTGCTGTCATGGGCCTTTCCTTGTTACTGTTGCCTTCTGGGGTTCTGAAGACCAAAGGAGCAGATTTGTATAGAGGATTCAGCAGTTCAGGTCCAACTCAGGACTACCCTTTAACCAGACACAGCTGTCTTTGACACCATTGTCTTTGATACAGTTTCCTACTACAGTAATACCTCGATCTTATGTGCATGCATTCACAGACACGCAAACTTTTCATTGGAACCTAACTAATTGGCATACGCAGTTTTTTCGCAGACACGTGACTTACGAAATCATCGAGAAACCCTGCAGAAGTGTTTGTGTAATTTTTGAAGTAATTTATAAGTTTTCATGCTTTTATGTGTAAAGTCTTTATGAAAAAATGTATTATTTTTACTTTTGTACATGCATAAATGTGATACAAAGGTAATTACAGCATGTACAGTTAGTTTACAAGATGTGATACTCATTCGCAAAGGTACTACTCTTTTCAAAGATGGTACCCCTGCAGAAATAGGTTGTTTAATTTTTGAAGTACATTAAAGTTTTCATACTTTTAAGTGTAAAATCAATATGGAAAATTTGTATTACATATATTTTTGTACATAAATATGATACAAAGGCAGTACAGTTACTGTAGTGTGCCCATTCACAAATTCTTTGCACTAGGCCCTCACATGACGTTGAGATGAGGTTGTCTAGTTGCACTGGTTTGATAAAATGAATTCGTTAATGTACTAAAACATATCAGAGGCATAACTAAGAGTTGTATTGGCGTCGTTCTGTGAAAATTACTTTGTTAACCTCGGAGAAAAGTGCTGGTGCAACCTGTATTACATGTAATTATAGCACGTACAGTCAGTTTACTTTTATAAGGTGTGATACCCATTTCCAAAGTTATTGCACTTTTCAAAGATGTGATACCTTGCAAAAAGTGTTTGTTTAATTTTTGAAGTATTTTATAGGTTTTCATGCTTTTAAGTGTAAAATTGGTATGGAAAATTTGTATTACAGTCCAATATTTTCAATGTCCATACTTATTTCTCTCTCTCTCTCTCTTTCTCTCTCGTTTGTAGTTAGCGCTCACGCATATTTTTACAAATTTTTACAACTTATTATTTCTATGTACGTCATTATCTGTGCAGTACATAATTTTTAATTGATTGAATTTTACCTTTACCCTCTGTGAACATTATGCACTTTTTCTTTATTTTATTGAACTGCGTACCTTCGTTATGACTGATTTTTTACGTTTACCTAGTGACGCAAAGAAAACATCTTTTACTCTGTGAGCGAAAAAGAAAATGGCATCCCGTGAATTAGGGGTAACATTAGTACATGCGCTAGTGTGGCAAGTACAGTACCCATTAACATAGAGTACTTTAATTTTATGTTGGATATTTATTTCTTTTAAGGATTTTTAAGCTAGCTTTTAAATGAAATTACATTAACTTTAATTTCATTTAAAAGTTAGCATAATACGTTGGGTGCATGATTAGAGTCATATTTAGTTTTAAACTCTGGAAATAAGCATTTATTAGCATTTTTAGTGACCGTACCAAACTTACACGAATCCTTGTCTTGTGCAAGGGGTTCTGGAACCTAACCTTGCATAAGTTTGAGGTATTACTGTACTCAGGCAGGGCATCACCAGGGTAGTACTGCCTAAAAGTAAGAAATTTTCAGAGGAAGCAGCTTCTGCTATCACTACTTCCTGCAGAAGATTGATGACAAACTTTTAAAAGGGGAATTGGGTAAGGTTTGCCACTTAGTATCACTCAAAACCTGTATTGCCTTAATGGGGGACTTTTTCATCTTCCCCAGATCCAAAGAGAAGCTGTCCTTTTTGGGCATTAAAGGACATTGATCAAACCTATTTTGAGCATTATTTAGTTGCAGCATAGATGAGGCTTTAGTGGGAACATTTCATATTCAATTCATCATTTCAGTGTGTCTGCCATGGAATTGGCATTCAGACCTCCCAACTGGGAGTTGGCTCAAGCTTTGAGGAGCTTGACCAGGTGTCCTCTCAAGCTCCTGGACTATGACTTTCTCCTGGACTGTATGGTAAATGCTGCAATCACTCCAGTTCTAGCCTCATTGAATAAAGCGAGTGAACTACATGCCTTGTCAGAAATTGTTAACCCTATAGAGAATTGCACCTTGATTAACCTTTCCTTTGCCCATGGCTTTGTGACAGATACTCAACACATTTGCCAAATAATAATACCACTCCCTTTTTGTTACTCATCCCCACCAGTATTTGAGAGCAACTCCTTACCAGGCCCCATAAAAACTATTAGAGACACTTTTGGAAGACAAGCCCTGTTCTTGAGGAATGGTGTCCTGGCTGAGGCAAGCCATTTCCAAGACATTTGAGAGTATCGAGGAAGGATTTATCCATATCTCCTCCTTTGTGGGCTTTTAAGAATGGTATTAAATTATCAGCCATCCTCAGAGTTGGTTTATGTAGATATTGCTCCACTTTCTTTCATTTCTGTCTCATAGATATATAGATATTTTTTCCTTGGGCTCATAAGTTGCAATGGGATGATGTTCAAAGGGGTAGTACTGCAAAGGCTACGGCTTCTCCCTCCTCTTAACTTACCTTTTCTGTGACAGTTTCAAGGGCTCAGGAAGCAGGTTAACCCAGTGCAAAGATGAGCACTAAGGCTTGTGGATCCTATCATTGTTTAAAAACCATTGCTCTATTCCCTGGCACTTTGGAGGCTCATACTAGGATGCCCCACCTCAGGCCAAAGTTCCTTCAGTGCAAATTGCAGAACAGGACTGCCACTTGAATCAGAGATTTCCCACATCTGGGAAGCTTCTCTTTTCCTCTGTCTAAAATAGCAATTCAGACATTTTATGATTAATGCATTGCAATGAACAAGCGATGTTAAACATGAGTGCTTTTTCATACTAACCCATTAATCATAGTGATTATTTCTTCCTCTCATCCATTGTAAGTGTAAATGCTAGCAGCTGTAGAAGACCAGCGAGATGGAGCAGGTGTACTTTTTTTTCAGGATGAAGATGGGATTGGGATTGGTTTTACTTTGAAGATGGCATCTTATGACATTCTGGTTTTTAAGGAAAATGTGATCTCATAATATTGCATGTTTTGGTTCTTAGTATGGATTAAACTGCAAGTAATTAACTTACTGATTGTTATGGTCATCATATGATGGAAAAGATGAAATTGATTAGAATATTTTACATAGTTGTATTAATTTAAGTAATACAATTCAGTGAAATTTTTCTTGTCAAACTGAAATATTCTAGTATGCCACAGAATCTTCGTGGTTGCAAGGGTACTGCTGTGCATTACCTAAAGTATGACCATTTTGATTATCCAGGCTCAATCTGAACTTTTTTTTTTTATACTTGTTTGTAGCATGTTCATCAACAGCCAAGAATTATTGGGCTTAGGAAGGGATTTATTCTATTTTTCAATAATTACAATCTCTTACTATGTAAAATTTAAGGCATTGAACTCTGTTGTGGAGTTAATGCCTGGCAAGTGTTGAAGCTGATGACTTGGTTAATATTTGATGTTTTATTTTTTATTTTTCTCTTTAATATTGAATTATTTTGTGTAGGAAATAATTTAGCATTCTGGATGACCTTAATTTGACTTTCCTTTTAGTGATGCAAAATTCCTTTTGAAAGATTTTCAGTTGTGAGTTACTTTTGACATGTTACAGGGCCCAACACAACTAAGGGTTGAAGCCCTTCTTGGTCATTTGCACTAGCAATCCACATCTGTATTTCAAATTACTTATGGGCAAATATTGCAGTAACTAAAAGGGCTTTGGCATTAAATTCCTAAGAATAATGTGGCCTTTTATTGATTCGCTTTTCCCATTCTTTAGATAATTGTATGAGAGAAGCACTAGTTTGAAGATACAGTGCTGAGTGGAGCACTTTTGTTCCTTGTGGTGGGATTAAGAGTTAAAAAACCTTCAAATTTGTTTAATTCATTATCTGTCTGAAGTAGAATTAAACATTCTTTCAGGTACTATATTACTAGATCGTTTGTACAGCCTTCCATTGATAGAAAAGATACTCTGTCTTGAAAAAATTCTGTCATGTTTCAGGCCACATCAGTCAAGCCTTTTGTTTGCACTGTTGAGGATACTGCCTCGGAAATGCTTGAGGTATGAAGTTTCTGCCTTTTCTCAAGGTTGAAGGATTTTTTTTTTTTTGTGTTTATGATTTTTTATTTTTTTTTAAAGTACTTTGTTCCAAAATACAGTAACTTGGATAGACTTTTTACCATTCGACATTCAAGAATTTTGTGGCTCTGAGGAAGAATGGTTCACGTTTTCTAGATAATTCCAGTGCTTTGATTATACAGTACATATAATTACCATATTTCCTGACATCAGAGGTCCTTTTTTATTCCCAAAAGATAAGTCTCAGAAATATACTATATGTGCTAGGGACCAAAGGTTATGTTTTTCATCGGCACATCGTAAGTCCAGAGGAAGGTATCATAAAAAAGCATGAAGATATACATAGTTACAAACTTTCATTCCTTTATCAGCAGATTATGGTGAAAGAATAGTAACGAATGCTGTACTTTATATCAATATTATTGGTATTGTCACTCTTCTCAAACAACTTTGACACTTTAAGGGAACTTTGATAGCTAACGAAAGTAAAAGTTGCTGTATTTTAAAAGGCGTATCAGTAAATCACTCTACAGTCACCACCCTACTTATGAACATTCAGGGATGCAAACAGACATGGTCCCAAGTTAAAAGTGTGTTTGGAGCACTCCCCTCTGCCACCAGTAAGTTTAAATTTTTCTCTGTGCACCTATTATGCTAGTAAGAATTTTTGCAAATGACAGAAGAACACAAGGAGGAAGAAGAACCTGTTACTGTAACCCCTTCCCTAATTATCCTGAGTATTCTTGTGATTAACTACCATGTATTACAATCACGAGAATACTCATTCATACTTGTAAAATAATCTTATTTATTTATATCTTCCCGATTTAACTTGTTCTTTGATGAACTCCCATTTTCTGTATTTCCGCTCTGCATAGGAAACGTTTAGCATGTATTTTTGTTGATGGCAGTGTGCATTGTTTACTTTGTGAACTTCCAATGTCAGACGCTGCTCCTGCAAAATTTTCTCAAAGTTCATAACTTTCAAAGCATGGAAAAAATACTAAATTTTGAGTGTTGAATGAATCAGAATTTTTCTTCTTTTTACCTTTCTAACACCCGAAGTAATTCTTTACGATACTGCGTAATTTAAAAATACAGCGAAAACAATATAATCTGTGACTTATGAACAATGTAAAATGTAAAATACGAACAGCTGTCCGGAATGTAACTCGTTCATAAGTCGGCTAGTGACTGTATAGCTGTAATATTGTAATCAAAGTGGAAAATTGTACTAATGTAAGTTGCTCTTTTTATGATATTTTCTTCAAAAATTGACAATTGACTTCTTATTCTTGGCAATAGTATGCAAAATATTTTCAGGTTTGAAGATTATGTAAAAATGGTTTTCTTATTTGTGTTGTTTGGCTTTTAATCTTTATTCTAATTTTATTTTGTTCCATTTGGGGTGTCATGTTCATGCTCTATTTTAAACAAGTGTAACTGCGATAGTAAATTGTTGTATTTCTAATATTTTCTTATGTGGTGTTTAGTTTTTCATTTTTCTGAGATTAGAAATAATTGGTACATTATCCTTCATCGGTTTGCCTGCATTGAGACACTGTTGGCCAAGGAAATTTCTGACTTAACACAGCTGGGCTGTTTGTACTATATGTTACTTCATAATGGGTTCAGGTTTTTCAGTTTGCTGGTATGTCAGCTTCAAAAAAGCTTACGGTATTTAATTTTGAAATCAGTGTTCTCTGAAAAATATAAAACAGTATCTTTGAAATAACTTGAAAAACTACAATAATCAATATGATGTGCACTAGCGCACTACTTCATTGCACTGAGACAAATATGCGTGGTGCACAGACCAAAACAAAATCATCAACTTATGAGTGTTGCCCTTATTATTTTTATTTATGTTTTCAAAATTTTGCAAGTCAAAATTGGGGATGCATCTTTGAGGTTGCAGGGTCTTTGGCACCAAGAAATATGGCATATTGGTTCAATTGTGCAAGAGAAGTAAAAGCATAAAAAATTAAGTCGTGGAATTGCAAACCATTATCTTATGTGAGGTAGAAGTATTTGAAGGCAAGCATATGGACCAAATTCTTCATCATATTGTTAAATTATTTTTAAGTAGTTACTTTATTGCTCTCTGCATGTTTCTCTGTTGAGAGGAAAGATGTACTACTAAAAAGGATTTTTTTTTAGTAGTCTTGATGTTTTGCACCTCAATGATATTCTGTTATCTAACCTTGCATCACATTATTTCAGGACATACCATTGTTACCTGTTGGCCAGAACAGCCAACGAAATGCCTTGGAAACATCTAAGGTATGAGTTCTCTTGCTGAAGGTTAATGCATATCTTAAATTTTTCATTCCATTATTTTATTTTCTTTTTAAAGGTGGTTCATATAAGAGGGTTATTGTACTGTTACCTGTGCCTTGTGCAAAGTGCAGTGTGCAGTACTGAAGGACAAGATCTGTTTTTCCCCCAGAATCAAATGGGTTTTGCATTTACAGTACTTTATGTTCTATAAGCCTTCCCTATCAAGCTGGTTACCTAAATCAGCATATTCCTGCTTTTGATGTATGTCTTAAGCATTATAAGAATGAATCCTTTTGAATCTATGTCAGGTCTAGAGATATTGTATAGTTTGTGTTGATAAATGATTTCGTAATAATAATATTATTAAGGTTCATTTCTACATTGCTAAGAAGGCCATCAGATGTCAGGATCTTTCTCTTTGTGGACTTTAGGGTGTGGGTGGGGGGTTGACTTTGTTCGTCTCTCTTTTAGTACAGTTTTTATTAATGAGTAAGAGTTTACATATTAAAAGCATTGGTGCAACATTGGAGACCAAATTCTTTTGTTGAGCAATTATGAGCTATTTTGTTAACAAGATATATGTAATACATGTAGGTTTCTTTCCTTTTTTTAGGACTCAAGCAGTCAAGTTACATTTTCTTTGGAATTTCATTGATTCAAAATAAAACTGATTACCTTTTAATAAAGGTGTTATTCTTGTAAGTATTATCCTTATCTTGCTCTGGAATGTTTCAGGAATTGCCACAAAAGCCTGTTGGCTGGAACAGCCAGGGTACAGTCTCAGAAGTGGCCAAGGTATGTACTTTCAGTGCCTTTTTTTTTTCAAGGTTGAGGCATTTTTGTAAAGTACAGTAACCTTCCATATGTTATAGATTTGAACTTCCAAGAGTTGTTTTGCTTTCCAATTATTAATTGCTAGTTCACAATTAACTTGGGAGGAGGTAAAATTTCCAAAGAACTAATGTTGCATTGAGGATCCTTGTCTCATTAAACAACACAAGAGGCAAACATGTTGCCCAAAAGCTGACCCTGCAATATTTAGTTTAATTTTCCAGCAGGTTAATGCTGGAATTAAACATTCCTCTGTATATTCAACTGTGATCATTTGCATGCCCTTTTATAGAAAAGGTGTTTTACACAGTTTGAATTATAGCATTTCAGTGATGTTTTTGCTATAGCTTCAAACTATTTCAGGACTTGACACAAAAGCCAGTTGGCTGGAACATGAAGGATATTTTCTTGGATGCGTCTGAGGTATGAACTTTTTTATTATCTTTCTTTCGGATTGAAGCATTTATTAGGTTTTTTTTAGTGTCAATTCTTTTAGGTGCTTGAATGTGCAGGCAGTCCCTGGTTTACGACGGGGGTTCTGTTCTGACGCCGTTTCGTAAGCCAAAAATCATTGTAACCCGAAATATCGTCAAAAATTATAAGAAAACGTTACTTTTAATCATTTGGGTGTCTTGTAAATGATGTAACCTGCATTTTTAGTGAGTTTTTCATCAAAAAAAAACCTCCAGATTTTTGGAGCCATATTTCTTCTGTCAGATCGGCATCGTCGGCATTGGAAACCCAGAACGTGTGGTGTAACCCGGGAAGTAATTTTTGATGAATATATTTTAAGAGTGGCATAAGCTTGGAACTTCGTAAGCCAAGCCTCTTGTAACCTGGGGACTGTCTATTACTAAGAAAGTTACTGTTGCTGGGTTTTGTCCATGGACTTTGCCTCGACACTAACTGGTGGATCATTTTTGTCCTGACATTAGTTGGGGGATCATAATTATCACAACTTTTTGGGAGGAGGTAAAATATACCAAAAATCATATGTTGCATTTACGATTATTATCTTTCATTAAACAGCTCAAGAGGTAAGTATGCTGACCAAAAGCCACCATTGCAGTATTTGTTTGCTTCAATGGGAATACTAACCTTTGCTTTCATAAGTGGAGTTTCTTACACAAGGCGAGCAGCGGCTGTCGCTGACTTTACTAGAAAAACAAAATCCTGTCGAGTAGGCCTGAGTCACACGTGACTGAGCTGGGCTTACTATTCCATCTCGTTCTCAGCCATTAACCTTCACTCTCATCACTGGTTTCTTCTCCCATGTAGCTGAGATTTCTTTGTGTATTTCATGTGTTCCTGCCCTTTTGTTTTTCTCCTCTGCAGGGTCATTGCACTTCCAGTAGCCCAGTGTATTATACCATAAAGTTTCATTACGGTTTCTGGTCCTGAAGAGAGGTTTTTTATGTTATTTCTTTGTGCCTTGTGAGTCCTGTGAGCATCCCGCTTTGTGTAACCTAGTGTGTAATGTGGCAGCCACGTGTGTGTGTCTTAGCCCCTTCCTAATGTTTCATGGCTATTGTGGAGGGCACAAAACCTGATTTCCGTCGTGTGGGCAAGGGTGGTAGATACATACTCGGTCTGTATTTCATGTCAGGTGAGAATGCACAAGAGAGTCTACGTGTGAAGAATGTGTTGGGTGGCAATCATCCCAGTGGTGTCTCTGTGAGAAAAAGCATTATAAGAAGGGCAGTTCCTCCTCAGGGGAGCCCATGCTTAGCACTTCTCCTTGCCCTCCAAATATTTCGCTCTAGCCAAGACCTCATCCACTTTGAGAAGAAATGCCCCCTGAGTGGGACTTAACCAAAGTTGTTTCCTGCTTGAGAAGACCCCTGTATGAACTCTGGAGGAAAGTGTCAGATAGACACTTGATGTTGAAGACTGTCTTCCTCCTTTCCCTTGCCTTGGGCAAGAGAGTAGGAGAGCTACATGCCCTCTTGTTCAGTGTCTCACACTTGGTCAGTTGGTCCTCCATCTCCCTGGAATTCGTCCCATACTTTGTGGTAATCCCGGACCTTAAGTTCGAATGTTTCTCGATGCCATCATTGAAGGACTTTATTCAATGACTCAATCAGGAGTGGTGAATACATGGATGGGCCTGTCTCACATTTGTGTAGTGACCTGAGTTTTGTGGGAGGTAGACCCAACATTGGAAGGTGCAACACTGGCATGCCAGGGTGTGCCCACCAGCCCCATCGGGTAGATTGGCTTCCTGCCTGTTGGTGAGGCTCCATTTATGAAAGTTTAGGTTTGTATTCCCATCTGAACAAACACCAAATTTTAAATAGTAATTCATATATTTCCTAGGATAAAAACCTATGCTTTCATGGGGAAGTTTACCCTCCTCTACCACCCCTCATGGTTTCAATCTTTCCCAATCATGGAGGTGAGTGGGATGGAAGGAAGGCTGATTAACAAAATGGAAAGGGTAAGGCTGGCTTAGGCCACAAATGGCTCATTGGTCTACTTGGTAAGATTTTGTTTTTCTAGTTTTGTCAGTGACAGCTGAAGAGTGCCTTGGCGAGAAATTCCATTTATGACAGTGCAGGTTTGTATCCTAGGAAAAATACAAATAGTAAAATTTTGATATTTTAAAGTTCTAGCAGGTTATTGCTGGAATTATACATTCCTCTGCATATTCAACTTTGCCTGTCCTTTATCTGATAGGAAAGATGTTTTACACAGTTTGAATTATAGTTTTAGTGATTTTTTTTTGCTGTAGCTTACTTCAAACTATTTCAGGACTTAACACAACAGCCGGTTGGCTGGAACATGGAAGATATTTTCTTGGATGCATCCGAGGTCTGAACTTTTTCATTATCTTTCCTTTAAATTAAAGCATTTATTAGATTTTATTTTTTTAATATGTTAATTCTTTTAGGCACTTGAATGCACACTCAGAAAGTCACCGTCGTTGGCTTTTGCCCATGGATTTTGTCCTGACATTAATTGGTGGATAATTTTTGTCCTGACATTGGTTTGGGGATCATAATTAAGGCAATGTCTTGGGAGGATGTAAAATTACCAAACATCTGATGTTGCATTTAGTACTATTATCTCTCATTAAACAATTCAAGAGGCAAGCCCGATGACCAAAAGCCACCATTGCAATATTTGGTTTAATTTTTTAGCAGACTAATGCCGGAATTAAACATTCCTCTGCACATTGAATTTTGTGATCATTGCATGACCTTTCTCTGATAGAAAAGATGTTTTATGCAGTTTGAAGTATAGCTTTTCAATGATGTTTTTGCTATAGCTTGCTTCAAACTATTTCAGGACCTAACACAAAAGCCAATTGGCTGGAGCACGAATGATATTATCTTGGATGAACCCAAGGTATGAATTTTTTCATCCTTAAATTGAAGCATTTTGTAGATTTTATTGTTTTTTAAATAATTTTAATTCTTTTAGTTACTTGAATGTCTTAAATGTACTAGCAGACAATCCCATAGACAATTATTGTTGACTGTGGCTTTTGTGGCACACAGTGCACAGTATTAAAGGTTCTTTTTGGTTTCCCTTCAACTCTGCCTGCATAGCTTGCTGACCTTTACCCTTCATGTTTCTTTTGTCCTGTCATTACAGGCAGTCCCCGGTTAACGGCGGGCTCGGTTAACAGCAATTTGGTTTTATGGGGCTTGTCTAGTGACGAAAACCGTCAATTTTCAGTGCCAAAAATCGCCGATTTCTGCTTATGGTGTCGATAATTGGGTATTGGTGCCGATACATACCTAACAGAGGCGCCGATAACTGAAAATCGGCGCTTTTCGGCACCGATAACCCCCGAAAATCGCCGAAAAGGCTCCGAAATCGCCGATTTTTGGTTTGCAGCAATTTTCAGTTATCATCACGCCCTCAGAAACGGAACTCCGCCGATAACCGGGGACTGCCTGCTCAGTACTTATCTGTCCCAAAACGAACATAAATTAAGGGGGATTTGATATGAAAAAATCTTATTTTTTTGCAGCTGCATATGCCAATTTTTTCTGCAGCAGCATATGCCATGTGACAGATTTAACACAATTGTTTTTCAAGTTATTTATTTTTGTAGTTGTAGGGGATTTTCTGCCCAAAGCTCAACAAATTGACCCCATGGTGTACATTGATCAGTGTGTAGCTGCTTTTGATGGTGTACTGTGACCTTGTTAATAAATATTTCAAATCAGACATAGCTATACTGTAGTCTATAAATATAAAAAGGATCACTGTTACAGTAGTAAACGAACTGTAGGCATGTCAGAGTTATTCATTAGGAATGGTTATATAAAATCTTATAAGAAAACCCAGAGGAAAAAAAGCTGGAAGCCTTGTAGTTGTAAATTTAGCTCCAATACAGTACAGCTAGCCATTATGTGTATTTTTCTAAGAAATTTTTAACCATCAACCACTTTTAGATTTAGTATTCATTGACTAATAAAGTTTCTAATTAATGTAAGCTTTGGTGGTTTCCTTAAGTCTCGTAGCACTAATAGGGACCCACATAAAGTATGTTTGTATTTAGACATTAATATTATATACATATTTTCCACATATGGAATGTATGGAAAATAAAGTAAAGCAGTTATCAAACAGGAAAAGAATAATGCTAGAAGAAGAACAGTATTAAGAGAAGAATACCAAGCAGGAGAAGAGTAAAACAGCGAAAGTAAGTAATTTATTGACCCGCAGCTTTACCAAAGGAAAATGAGTTTGAAAATTGTTCTTGTATTTAAAAGTAAAAAAACTTTTTTTAGTGTTACAGTTTCTTACATATGGTTGATGGCTCAGTGTTGAGAGTTGTAAATAAAATAAAAAGGTTTTAATTTGTTTTTTTTTCTAGAACCAGATTATGACATTCTGTATTCACGCAACTTTTCTTTATGAAGAAAAAGAGAATTTCTCAGTGTTATTAATCTTTCTGTGGTGGGTTGATTACATGGTAGCCATACCTCCCAGCCAGGTGATTTTTTAGAAGGCCCAAAAACATGTTGATTGTTCTGAGAAGAAATTCAATCTGCATGTAGGAGACAAATATGTATTTAAGTTGCTATTTTCAGAGAATTTAACCACTTGCATCCAAAGCAGACTTGATGAATCAAAAGGCACGTGTATGTAGACAAACATAAATGTTGAATATACTGTAATTTGTTTGTTGTTCAGTATTTTTCATAACCAAGAGCATATTTGTCCTGATTGTGTATTTAGTAACTAAACCTGTTGTGGTTTTTTTTTAGTATCTGCTTTTGACTTGATTATTAGCCATGGAATGCAGATGATGCAACTATTGTTGCATACATTTGCTCACTCTTAATGCAAAAGGCGTAGCTTTTTGATAAATCTGTTCTTTTACCATATGGTTCGTAGTACATTGATTTTACATCTGCTATATACAGATGTATTTTGTATTAATTTTATGTGTTATTTTAATGTATGTACGTTGCATTGTTCTATTTCTGTCTTTAGCTTGTGAATAGTTTGTTGTAGGGGCTCTTGCTTGGCAAATTGATGCCTCTTTAGTTTGTCACTTATGGATGTTTCCACATTAGGGATAACAGTATGAGGTTGGATTCTTGACATGAGGAAACTATGGATGATGAAGATTTGAGCTGGATACGGCAAAGAAATTGACCAGCCTCATTGGAGGTAACCAAGATGAAAAGTGGAATGCAAAGACCAAAGAAACAAATTTGTACAGTATGTATTCACTGAGAAAAAAAAAATCCCGTAGCCAACTTTACTGGTAACCTCATTGTTTTTGGGAATGCTGTCCAAATGACTGATAATGTTTTAAGTGTGACTTAAATCTGAGAGGCGCATCATCTAAGCATCCATTTGTAGAACACAAAATAAAATGTGGCAAAATGTTTATGCCACCTGGCTTTTAAGGGCTGTACCTGATGTTTGTTTTTTCATAACATTAACAATTTTTGAATACTATATGGTAATATTGTTTTCATGTAATTACCTCATATTGGACTCCTAGCAACTCTGCATACTGTACATTGATCAAATTTTATACCACGTGCTGTACTGTACATTGAGCAAATATGACACCATATTTACTGGCTGCTGTTCTAACATTGTCCGCTGTAGTTACTAGAGATGTTTTTTATTACAGTAAATAATTTTTCTGTTTTTCTCTTCTAGGCTTCACCGGTAAAAGTGAACGGAACTGTACACGCTGGTGCTGACAAGACCGAAGAAAAGGCAGAAGAAAGTAGTGACATAGAAATTGTGGAGGTGTCACAAGTGAGTCCCAAGCCCAAATCCCTAGAAACTGTTCATAAGGTGCCCTCGTCTTCAAGATCGGAAATACGTAAGATAATTCGCAACACTTCACAAACTTCTATCAGTAGATTTTTGGATAAAAGTAAGATGAAAGGGAACACTGAAGTCATTCCCAGCAAAAAAATTAAATTGGAAAATGTAGGGGATAAGAAAGTGGAGAGTGACGTTAAATGTGTGTTTCAAGGTGTTAACTCTGAAGAAGACAGAGAACAGCCATCCGTAAAATTAGAAGAAAATGTGGAAGTTATAAAAGAAATTAATGAAACTGATAGTGACTATAATGAAAAGAAAAAAATTGAAGAAGATAGGAAGAAACTTGAGGAAGAGAAAAAGCAGATTGAAGAAGAAAAGAGAAAGATAGAGGAAGAAAAGAAAAAGCTAGAGAAGAAAAAAGAGGAGGAAGTGAGGAAAATAGGAGAAAAGGGTAAAATTGAAGATGAAAAGAATGGCATTGAAGAAGGAAAGAATATTGAAGGAAAAAGCATAAAAGAGGTTCATACAGGAGGAAACCCAGTTGACGAAGAAAACAGCGAAACTAGTATAGCCTGTGTTGAAAGTGTAAGTACACATGATCCTATTACCATCATATGAATGTCTTTGGAGTGGTTTCACTCCAGTGGGGTGAGGATCACCTTGTTGCCCTGGATAAGGACCTCATTTAGGCCCTCCTGTTTGATGGTGTGCATATTGATGGAACAATGAATACTCATGTGTCTCTCTCTCTCTCTCTCTCTCTCTCTCTCTCTCTCTCTCTCTCTCTCTCTCTCTCTCTCTCTCTCTCTCTCTCTCTCTCTCTCTCTCTCTCTCTCTCTCTCTCTCATATTTTCTTTCTTCCATCTTCCTTTCCACCCTCTCCTAAAAATTGGTTCATAGTGCAACTACGAGGTTTATTCTCTTGTACCTGTCAAACCTTTTTACTGTGTATTTCCATCTCAGCTTTGAATGACCTCATAGGTCCCAGTGCTTAGCCTTTGGCCTAAATCCTATATTCAGTTCTGTGTTGCAGCGGGGGTAGTTATGTTAGTGCATCTCAAGTGGTGCACTGTAGGCATTGTTAAATGATGTTTGCAGTATCCCTTCAGCCCGTAGGTGTACTCACTTTTTAGCCTTTTAATCTACCCCCAATCCTGCTACCTTTCTTCAGTCTTGCTGTCCAACTCCTCTTTTTCTGTCTTTAGTGCTGAATGGCAGTATGTGCCCCAATACTTTGCTTGATAGCCTAAATTTTATAAATCAGTCAATCCACCTGAGCTGTGACCTACAATAGTTGACTAACAATGAGGTATGATACATACTTCACTGATTAGGTCAACAGAGGCACACTAGCTTTAAAGAATGCGTCCATCTCTTTTTGTATATTGCAATTTTACCTCCAGGGACTTTTTGATATGAAGGTTATAATATTTTGTAGCTTATAAAAACCCTAAAGGAACAACAATAAAAAATTAGAAAATAAAACAAATGAAATACAAAACCAGCCTCATGAAATAACAGTAATTGTTTGAATTTATTTGTTAAGCAGACTACTGAACCACCAGGAAAGTTGTAATAGACCCGTTTTATTGACACTTTTTAGAGGTATAGTATTGTTAGATGCTTGGATTAGATGTTTTAGGTCTTAGTATATATCCATGTTGTGTGTTCTTAATTTTATGAATGATAGAATGAAGATTGATAAGAAGTATTGTTTTCCTTTACAGTTTATGAGCCGATGGGAAGAACTAAAGTCTAGTAAAGAAGACAAGAAAATTAGAGACAAATTATGGAAATATTACTATTTAGCTCACTCCACTTATACACATTCAAGGTATAGTATTTTTAAATGATATTATTATTAATTGTTAGCATGTGTTGCTTGCAATTGGGCTTGACATTACTTGCAGTGATACCTACATGAAAAGGGAGACTTGACTCCTTATTCTTTGCAGGATGATCATCATAAACATGTATACATCAGCTTTTCCCCTATGGGGTTATACAAGAAGTTGGTTCTGCCGACTTCTTAATCCTGTGCTCTTTCTGCATCAGCTCTTGTCTCATCAGCTATCCCATTTTTCCATGAATTCTTTCGTCCTCTTGTTACTTTCATATCTATATATATATATATATATATATTTTTTTTTTTTTTTTTTTTTTTTTTTTTTTTTTACCAAATTTTCCTCATTCCTTGTCATCACTTTTCCAAACCAGCCATCTTTGAGAATTCTGTCTATTCCAGCGTCCCGACACCACTTCTCTCCACCACTTTCTCATTTGTATTATGATCTTCCCACCTAACTTTTACCATGAATCTTAAAATTATGTAGTCACAATTTCAAAAACTCTGTTTCTTTGTTGATGGACATTGTTTTTTGCCCTATTAGTTGGGAGAGCAATGCCCCATTAGTTGGGAGAGCACAGACTTCCAGTTGGTGCACGAGTCTTGTACTTCTTGGTGCATGAGGCTTGTACTTCAGCGCTCACCAATCCCAACTAATGGGAGAGCAGACTCACAATTGGTGCAGTAGGCTTGTACTTATGTGTGCACCAATCCCAACTAATGGGAGAGAAAAGACTTACAACTGGGGCATTAGGTTTGTAATTTCCTGTACACCAACTGTTAGTCTTTGCTCTCCCAAGAGTTGGGATTGGTGCACAGGGAAGTATATGCCTATTGCACCAATTGTAAGCAAAGACTTATAATTGCTGCTTTATGCTTGTACTTCCCTGTGTACCCATTGTAAGCCTTTGCTCTCCTAACTAATGGGGCAGTTCTGTTAACCAGATTTCTAGCTACTGTCTCTCCATTTCATTTGAGCTGCAGCTCTCTTTTGCTTACTCACAGTCACAATCCAGTCTGTCTTGTAGGGTAACAGAAATGCTGTGGTACTTCTGAGACATCATAGTTTAGAATACATTTTTAATTGTACACAACCATCAGTATAGTAGTGGATGTGGTAGTTAAGTATATATTAGTTTAACCAGACCACTGAGCTGATTAACAGCTCTCCTAGGGCTGGCCCGAAGGATTAGACTTATTTTGCGTGGCTAAGAACCAATTGGTTACCTAGCAACAGGACCTACAGCTTATTGCAGAATCCGAACCACATTATGACGAGAAATGAATTTGTATCACCAGAAATAAATTCCTCTAATTCTTCATTGGCCGGACGGAGACTCGAATGCTGGGCCAACAGCGTGCTAGCCGAGAGCTCTAGCCACCCCTCCAAAGAAGAACTGGATGTGGTAGTGGAAGTTACCAGTGTATACAGTAAAATTTTTTGAAATTAAATCTTAATTGTATTAGTCATATACTTATATATTTTATTTATGTAATATTTTTATAACAGATGCTTACCATCATCCATTCTTTCCACATGACTGAACCATCTCAAAATACATTTAAGTAATCCTTTCACTTTTGCTAACTTCAATACATTTCCTCATTCCTCTCACTTCCTACACTGCGCATACTCTGCAGAAGGTTCATCTCAAGAGCTTCAGACTTTTTCATTCACATTTCATAAGAGTTCAGTATTATCCACAATGTCTTTCTAAAACAAGGATTGATATAAAGTAAAATTAGCATAATTACTTTACCGTCTCATTTCATTTGTCTTTGTTATTTTCAGGAAATTCATAAACCTAGTCGAAGCTTCCACTCGCAGGTTGTCTATTGACAACATTTATGTTGTTGTAAAAGATTTACTGGATTATCTTAAGCACTACAAGGACCATCCGTACAAAATTAAGGTAGGCTTTTGTGTTACAAAACCGTTGATTACGAAGCACAGATAATTTTTTGGTGCTAGTGTCTTATTTTAGTTAAATACTACTTATGTAAACCAACTTCCATTGGAATTTGTAGAATTTTTCATATTGATGATGCTGGATGATTTTAGCCAGACTTGGATTACAGAAAAACAGATGTTATTCAGCTGCTCTAGGGTTATAGTTGTTCTGTTCCCTGGATATTTATTTTGCCAATCCTACAATGCATATGAAGGTAAGGGGTTGATGATTGAATGGGCGTCCTGCTCATTTCTGAGGTTTTCCTAGACATTTGAGAGGAAATGAAGATACATTAGGTACCCCAATGGCGCACAGTGTGAGGTTGTGTCTTAACTTCCCTAGTCTAGACTTTATCCCGGTAAAGCATGACAAAAATGTTTTTATTCGCGTAATCTTCAAAATGACATTCCTGGAAACCGTAGTTTCTCATATATACCACATTACAGTCAAGTGTCATCCAGTGAGTAGCTATTGAAAATTTTCAAGCATTTATCTTGCAGCAAATAAGACTAATATAATAAAGTATTTTATAATTTGATCCTTAAAATGCACTCATTTCTGTCTTATTGCTTTGGAACTTAGCAGTAATATTCTTTGTTTGCTTGCAGCACATTTATCTTTTATGATGGGATATTGGTTTTGGTCTCAGTACTGAATAATTGCATATCTTTGTGATATGTATGTAAATCAAACACTAAAAATATTTCTTAGAATGAATAGTTAAATTTAGTCAAGAGTCACAATTTAATAAGTGAATATGAGAAAAAAGAACATGAAATTTCCTGTCTATAAGTGGTTTGGTGATAATTCTCAACCAAGTGCCCCTACTTTTTTGGAGATGCAGTTAAACCATCTCCATACACTGCAGACATCCTTCTAACAAACAAGATTAATATTTTCTCTTTTGTGGATGATGTTAGTCATTATTTAGTACATCTTCAGATTTTCAAAGGGTTAATAGTCGAAATAAGTGCTTGGCTTATTAGTCATATTTTTTTCACACTACATACCAGTTTTCCCTTCATATTTGTATGTATTGAGTTAGAAGAAACTTGCAAATTGAAAAGTTGTGAAGATTGCTTTTATGTTACAAAGTGTTTATCCTTTGTGTTCTGTCTCTGAAGCTAAGTTATCAATTTGGGTTTTCCTGACTTGGTGTTCTGAGGCATTTGGATTAAAGGGACTAATGTGTTACTTAATTTTATATGTATGTACTATAGTTCTGGTTTTATTTTCATGTTTTTTTTAATACTTATGTCTGTGTATGAGCTTTCAGAGTTGGAATGTTTATACCAGCTCTGTGCAAAATTTGATGCTTAAAAATACCTTTTGTATTTGATTCATGTCTTGCAATCACTGCAGGCTGACAAAGATGAGGTGAGTGCAGTAATGTCAATTGTTTGAATAACATTGTTTAACCTAATTCATGGGCATTAACACCAGATTGAGTCAAACTTGCGAGAGGATTGTTATACAAAAATATGCCTTTTTTGTAAATTTTTGTTACAGGTTGGTTGTACCCTGATGATGATCAACAAGATTTGACAATGTATAAATAGCCTAAAATCCAGTCAGTAATGAAAATTTAGATTATTATTTTGATAATAATAATCAAAATTTTGATTACTGATTGGATTTTAGGTTATTCATGTACAGCTGGGTCTGAGACAGAAAATGACTACCTTTAAGTGATCAACAAGATTTGACATTGCATAAATAACCTAAAATCCAAACAATAATAAAAATCTACTGTAGATTATTATTACAATTTAAATTTTTATTACTGATTAGATTTTAGGTTATTTATGCATTGTCAAGTCTAGTTGATCACTAAAAGGGTACAGTCATTTTTTTTGTCTCAGAACCAGCTGTACATACAGAGGATTAAGAATGATAATCATTAACATATGCTGGTTTCTGGAAATTCAAGTAATTGAATTAAGTCTGGCCATCTTAGTAACATATCTTACCCACCACATTACAGCCATGTCTTTATTGTGGCTTGCCAGTGGAGCCATCTTCATTATTATTACTTTTATTAAGTATTTTAACCAGACCACTGAGCTAATTTATTTAGTTCACAAAGGAATAAAAGTTATATTATATTTGTAATATTATAGCTCTGTAAATATTTTATAATTGCATCAGTTGAAAATTAGGAAGACTGATAACATTTCTATAATTTACTTGTTTCCAAAACTCGATATTCATCTATTATAATTTGGACATTCACACAAAAAAATGTTACCCGGCATGCTATACAAATAGGGGTAGGGTCATGTTGGCTATTGAAAAAATTGTGGGTCAGGTAAGAATGACCAAATCTATGGTGAGTCAGAATTACTTTTTTGCCCTAACCATCAACAAATAGTCTCCTGTTTGTCAATTTTTCATAAGTTGTATTTTAACAGAGATCTTTCACATTCACAATTGCTCTCCGATCCCTTTTCCTGCCAAGAGCAACCACATTCGCTGAACAGCAGCACCAATATGCAGTAAATGTTCCTCGCTTTCAAACTTATCAGTTCCAGAGGTCCTTTATTCCCCACTCCGTTAGATTGTGGAACAGCCTCCCTAAAGATGTAAGGTGGAATTGGAACTTCAAAAGATCAAGCAAACATGCAATGTTTTACAACCCTAATACAGTTCTCCTTGTATTTTAATAATTTATTTATTTATTAATTTGTTAATTTATTTATTTTTCTAATAACTGATCTCTTTCTGTATCTCCCATTACCTTGTATGTATTTCATATGTACACCGTATTCTATGGAAGCTTGAATTTCAGGTCAGTGGTCCCTGTGGGCTTGTTCCATATGAATAGGGTTCATCTTTGGAATAATGATTATAATGATAGTGATTTTTTTCCAATTTTAATTTAACTTTCATAAAATAATCCTATTAAACATATTCTTAATTGCAATACTGTATTCATAAAACTGACTAAGAAATATACTAATTATGCTCAGTATTAATACCTCCACTTGAATACCTAAGAGATTACAATGAAACTAATAATTGTATTATAAAATTTATCAAAACTGGTGTAGAGCGAGCCGTATCTCATTAAAAATCACATCCTGACAGACATAAAATACCTTGGTGTTTTGATATTCTGTCAGAACTGAAAAAATTCAGTCAGAAGAAGATTGGATAGTCTGAACAAAACTGTCAACAAAACTGATAGAGCATAGCCTTTACAAGAAGGAAACTTACTGAAATGATTACAGCAATTGAGACTGTTACACTAAAACCAATATACAACATATGGCAAGTTTAGAAAATGAATTATGCGAGGAAGAATAATATCGTGGAGACTGCGTATCAGACATCTATGCAATACTCATGTACAAAAATTATGGAAGAAATTCTGGAATGTAAATGGGGCATTTGTAAAATCACCAAGACATGCTGTATTAAAAAATGGGAAGAAGATTCTTGACCTCAAAAACTAAGTATCATATTAGGGGAACATTTTTGCAAACAAGCAGCAACAAGGACCTTACTGAATATTATTGTAAGTTGAATGAAAGAATTAGATTATATTTCCTTGCAATTGTAACAGATTTGCTCCTGGAATGACCAATAGATGAGGTTATAGTATTAAAACAGAAACAGAAATATTATTTGAAATTAAAAATCTTTATACAATAATGTTAGGTCGCCTGTTTAAAGATATATATGTATCGCTTAAACTGATAAGAAATTTATGGATTATTGAAGCCTTTACTAGAAATCTTTTGGAAGAATAGAGTAATTGTAGATAGATATTGTATTATCTCATTAAAGTTATCAAGGGGAGTAAAAGATAATTTTGGTAAGAATGAACAGTTTGATTGTGGTAAATACATGATTGGTGTCCATAGTATGTTATGCAATTCCAGTACAGTATATATATTTTTACTCTTTCTTTTTATCAGCAGAATAATCAAGATGAACCATCTACAAGCACCTTATCAGAGGAAACTGAAGAAGATATAAAGAGAAGTAAGAAGTTAAGAAAAGTGGAAAAGAAAATGATGGTAAATATGAATTTGGTTTTTTTGTTTTTATTGGTATTCAGCTACAGTATAGCATGCTCATGTGTTTGGTTAGGTGAAAAAAATATATTTTCTTTTAATTTAAATACTGTAAGTTTGATGTTTTGTACTAAAAGTTGAAGCTTCTCAGGTTTGCTTAGTATGCTGAATTATATCCCGCATAAGAGATTGTAAACCTATAATATTTAAATACTTAAAAGTAATAGCAAATAGAATCGATTCAGTCATGGAACCATAATCATATAGGGCCTAGTAATTCAATCTTTTAATTTCAATAGCCTGTACAGTCGACCCCCGCTAGATTGCAGTTCAGCTTTCGTGGTTTTTTCAGTGGAATATATTTCCAAATATATCGCCGAAAATTCACTAATTCACAGATTTTTTTGTAGAGCAATATCCACTAATTACTGTATTTTCATTTTATTTTTGTGACTAAATACATTTTTTATGATAAAAATATTATTTACTAATTTCCAAATATTAAGTAAACACCACAAAATCAGTTCATTAAGGGAAATATAGTAAATTAGGTAAGATTTTAGCACAATTCTTGCTTTTCCCAATCTTTTACTGTTAAAAGTTTCCCACTTAGGGGGAGGATCCAGCCCTAACTGTCAGTCATCTTGGCATGTTGACCAAGGTTAGCACCTGGGAAGACAGTCTCTCTCTCTCTCTCTCTCTCTCTCTCTCTCTCTCTCTCTCTCTCTCTCTCTCTCTCTCTCTCTCTCTCTCTCTCTCTCTCTCATAAACCATGAATAATTTCCATCTTTTAATATTTAACTGAAGAATAACCATCTCTCTCTCTCTCTCTCTCTCTCTCTCTCTCTCTCTCTCTCTCTTTCCCAGTCATAAATCATGAATAACTTCCCCTTGATATTTAATGTAAGAATGAATGTCTCTCTCTCTCTCTCTCTCTCTCTCTCTCTCTCTCTCTCTCTCTCTCTCTCTCTCTCTCTCTCTCTCTCTCTCTCTCTCTCTCTCTCTGTACTGTATAGATCCTTTAATAAAATATGAATTACTACATCATTAACATAAAAATATGAAACTAAAACTCCTGGAAGTTCACGAAGCCACCATTGAGTGAGTGTTTGCATACATATGCACGTGTTACAATTTTTTTTTATTTGTGACATGCTAATTGCTGGCAGGGTTGGAATTAGCCAATCACACAGCAGGGTACCAGCTTTGCTAGTTGCTGATTGGCTTGTAGCTCCGATGCTTTGTGAGGGAGTTTTTCCTCTTTCAGCTTTCTGTAAAGGAAAACTTTTATGCCGGGTTTGTCTGTCTGTCTGCACTTTTTCTGTCCGCATTTTATTCTGTTCACACTTTTTCTGTCCTCCCTCAGATCTTAAAAACTACTGAGTCTCGAGGGCTTCAAATTGGTATGTTGATCATCCACCCTCCAATCATCAAACATACCAAATTGCAGCCCTCTAGCCTCAGTACTTTTTATTTAAGATTAAATTTAGCCGTATTCGTGCTTCTGGTAACGATATAGGATAGGCCACCACCAGGCTGTGGTTAAAGTTTAAGGGGCTGCACATCATACAGCATTATACCGAGACCACTATAGCAGCTATACAGGCAGTCCCTGGTTAATGCCAGGTGTTCCGTCCCCAGCCAAGTGCCGCAAACCGAAAATCGGCAATAATAGAGCCGAAAACCCCGCTTAATGGTGCCATTGATGGGAGATTGACACCGAAATCCCCACTTAATGGTGCTGTTAACTAGAGATCGGTACCATTAACTGGAGAGCAGCGCCGAAAATTTGGTTGACAGCGTCACTAGTCAGGCACCGAAACGCTGTTAACTGATGCTGCCGGTAAGTGGGGACTGGCTTGTACAGAAAACATGATTGCGCCAAAGAAACTTCGCCGCATTTTTTACCTATTTTATGACTGATTTTAGTTTAATGTACAGTGATACTGTACGAGTATATTCGGTTTTAGCTTAATGTACTGTATAGTGATACTGTATATTTTTATAACCTAGTTTTGTGAATTAATCTTTATTTTCCTTTGTGTCCGTACTGTCACTAATGTATTGAATATTTTTAATCTGCATATGTATTTTTGTTCTCTCTCTCTCTCTCTCTCTCTCTCTCTCTCTCTCTCTCTCTCTCTCTCTCTCTCTCTCTCTCTCTCTCTCTCTCTCAGGGGTAACGTTAGTTTTCACCTGTAGCTGTAAGGCATATATTTTTAGGGGTTATGTTGTAAGACGACTTTGAAATGATATTAAAGTGTTTTGAGATGATAGTTAAGGTATTTTTGGTGTTTGAGCTATTAAAATAAGGAGTGAACTATTAAAACAGGCAGTTATAAGCATTTTAGTTTAAGGTATATAGGGTACTTGGTGTTTGAACTATTAAAATAGGCAGTTACGTATAAGCGTTTTTAGAGGGGGTCACTGTAACAAGATATCGTGAATTTTCTGTATTCATGGGTGGTTGTGGTCCCTAACCCCCTCGAATAAGGGGGGTTGCCTGTATGCTGTGTTACCACACGATGTCCTTATTAGATGAAGTGTATCCTTATATAATAACTGTATATAATAAACAATTTGATGTAGAAATACAGTACACTATAAAAATAAAAAAATTACAATTATTAAAATTAATTTCGTTAAAGTAATGAAATTCTTTAATATCAAAGCTAATTTAAATTTACCAATAAAACCTAGAGACAATAATTAAGTATCCCTTTGGGTACTAAATACAGCCATATATATGTATTTGTGTTTGGGGCTTCCTCTTTCTGCTTGTAACTTGCTAAATTTGACTGATATTTAGCCATTGTTTGTAACTAATGTAATATTTGGCCATGAAAATTGGAAAATCCATTGTCCAGCTGTAGCTTTTTGCCAACAAATATTGTTTTGTATTTGTTGTATAAAGTTTTGCTAAGTTTTTTATGGAATTTACATAGCTATAAAGAGACAAATTTTTCCAGGAAATATCAAGGAAAATCAGAGAATTGGAGGAACAAGAAATAGATCTTGATGACGAGGATAATTCTTCATATCTCATAGAAGACAGGTAATCCATATGTAACTAATTATTGTTTGAATTCTCTACCACTTATGTAAAGTTATTTGCTAGGTGTTATTATAAAGTAGCATTATTAGTTTTTTGTAGGTTATTTAGTTTCACAAGTTCTAGAATCTTGTCTTATATTTTTGGTAGAAGTATAAAAACTTGGTAGACATAAAATCCATTCTACTAATTGTGAACTGAAAAAGATTAAATGTTCAGTTGATTAAGTGCAGGAAAAAAGATTCACTTTTTAAATGTATTGAAGTTTGTCATTTACTCCTGTGTTTATTTTTCCAGTTATTCTTTGATCAAAGTGCTCTATATTTTTGGTTGTTTCCTTTTATCTGTTTTAATGTTCATGTCTGTTACTTGTAGATTGAAAAGACAGTTCAGCAGACTACATGATTACTACTGTAAAATTGCTGAATGCACCTCTGCTACAGGACGCCCCATCGAAAAAAAATTCCGTTATACTGGTGAGCTTTCAGAATTTGTATCTAGAATGGACTTAGTGATACCTAGACTATGTTAAGTTTCAAGTTTCTACGGGCTTTCATTAGAAATGGCTCTTGAAATTTTTGTGGAATTATGTAGTTTGGATGGATGTTAAGGTACCATGCTAATAAAAGCTTTATTCTTCTTTGTTTTTAAGGTTCTCGTTACGAGGAGGTTAACAAGAGAATAAGCACCTGGGTCAATAAGACAAAGGAATTCCCAGATTATGTAGATATATTAAATTTGGTAAAAAAAGTAACTAGGGATAGTTGCTTACCCCTTAGACCAGAAACTGTTAGAGTACAAGGTAAGTTCTTGTAGCAGACTATTTACATGATCTTGATATAGTGATAAAGAGATTAATTTGTTCCTTTTTTTTTAATTTTTTCATCTCACTTAAGTGACTGGGAAGAACAACACCCTTGTTGTGAAGGAAATATATGCTGCAGTGTAATACTGCACTTTTCCCCATTTGATGATTATAAATTTTCTCAGAAGATAAATTAGATTATGAAGCCCTTTAAGCACAGATGATGGCAGAGTTTTTGTAGGTAAAAAAGTTGTTTACAGAGCAGATCTGTTCTTTCAGTATTCTCCCATGGCACTTTTGGAAAAAATAGTTTGTGAGTTATCAGTGGCAAAATATGTTTCCGAGAATTATATATGAAGTATTATTTTAAGAGACAGTGACAAGAGTTGGAGGTCATGACTAAATTTTATTTTTTACTTTTTATGTACTTGCCTCTTTCACATCTTTTCTGTCTTTCCTCAGCCACTTTTCTACTTTCTCTTCTCCATCTGCTGTTTTGAAATTCTTATTTTTATTGGCCCTTGCCACTTTCCTTTTATCATCCTACCTCTTCTCCCTGTGAACATCTTTAATATCTTCCCTGCCTGTCTACCAAAGGTTGAAGGTAGCTTTATATCCATTCCCAAATGTCCAAGCATACGCTACCTATGCTGCCTTCTTTCAGGAGTTTTGATTCTATATTTTCTAGTGATTTTTCTTTTCGACAAGACCCTTCAGAACTTGTAAAATTGTTACTGTTGTAGATAGGTTTCATGATAAGTAATGTCTAGACATGTTAATCTCTGGCTATGTTCTTTCTTCCATAGCTCAAGAAATTTTCAGAGACGTTGGCAGAATGTTGAAAGAGAGGCGTGAAAGCGACGACCTTTATAATATTTACTCATATGTTGATAATCCTGATGACGATCCTGCTGAAAAAGATGAGGAACTTTCCCAAAAGCTAGCTCAAAAATGGAGTCGTAGCTAAAGAAAAACTAGATAAGGTAAAAGAAATACGTTTTGTTAATAAAAGATTTTTCATGGGCTGAGATTGTCACTTGATATGTGTAACTACAATGTTTCTTCACAGCACAACCCCGTCTCTTTTCCCCCTCCCCTCAGATATAGTTGCCTACATCCATGTCCATAATTTTCCAGGTTCACTTGAACTTTATATGTCAGACAGTAGAAGGTAGTCCCTGTGTACCCTCTAGATCCTTGGGTATGCTTCAATCAATGGCCTCACTTTCTGTGAACATGTAATATTGTTAACAACTCTGTTCTAAGGCCAAAATTTTATTTTGGAGGAAGCTGCCACAACCATGACTTCCCCTGTAGGGAGGGTAGTGCCTCATGCAATGCACTGTGGGCATTACTTAAGGTTCTTTGCAGCGTCCCTTTGGGCCCTAGCTGCAACCTTTTTTATTCCTTTTAATGTACCTCCATTCATATTCTCTTTCTTCCGTCTTACTTTCCATCCTCTCCTAACAATTGATTCATAGTGCAACTACAAGGTTTTCCTCCTATTACACCTTTCGAACCCTTTTACCGTCAATTTCCGTTGCAGCGCTGAGTGAGCTCATAGGTCCCAGCGATTGGCCTTTAGCCTAAACTCTGTATTCTGTTCTATTCAAACATACGTGACTTCAACAAGCAGCCTCTACCAGGCCAACTGGAATGATTCTGTGGCTGGTGCTGTGGAAGAGCCATTGATCCCAGTCAGTTCATTTATAATTATATACTTCTTGCTTGTCTTTCATCAATGCAGAAAGTTGTCCTTTGCCATCAAAAGATATAGATCTGCTTCTGTCTGTTTTTTAAACTTTAGGGGCTGATCATGGATTCTTCTGGGTAAGTATGCTTTCCTATTCTGAATGAATCGGGTGATACAAACACCTTGTTTTGTACAGTAAGGTTTTTTAACCATACTTATTACAAATTTTTAGGCTACTAGAGACCTGGTTCCTGACTGCTTATGGAGTGTCTACCAAACACTCAGGGCCATTAAACATCTCAGTCCACCACACAAATTGTAATTCAGACTTTTATATGATCAGTGAGGTTGTGATGAAACAGTAACAGGCACATTAATTTGCAAATAGACTTTTACTGTAATGTTATTTATTGTGGAATAATTTACTGATGCATGGTCAGACACTTTCAAATATGTGTTTTTTTTTTCTTAGAGTCTAGCTTTCTTCAGTTTACTAGTTACAGAAGGAGTTGGTGATCAAAATGATAAGTTCTTGGAAGATATTTAAAAGTTATAACCTTGATAATGTAATTAAAGTACTATTTAAAATTCTTGTATTATACATTCTCCAAGTAACGCAGCAAATACATTGCAGATTTTCCAAACATACGTAGAGAAGGAGGCAGAGGCAAGAGAGGCTGCTGATGTGAAAAAGTCACCTATGAAAGAAGATAAAGAAAAAGTGAAAGAAGAGTCAGCTAAAAAAGAATGTGAGATAAAATCTGAAGTGCTAACTGAAGAGGATGAGGAAGATGAGGAAGATGATGGTGATTTAGCAAAGTATGATGTAGAAGAGGAAGCTGAGAGTGAAGCAGAGGATGAGGAAGAAGGGGATGAAGATGAAGAAGAGGATGAAGATGAAGAAGAAACAGTTGTAAATGAAATGCCTCATGTTGAGTATACAAATTCCAAAGACTTTGATGATAATGAAGATACTGATGATGAATTACGAGATGTTATTGCAAGTGCCTCAGTTGAAGAAGATTTATCAGAAGAAGGTAAGTCAGTGGGCCTTCACTGTTTTCAGATAAACTTTTTATTTTTAAACATCTAACTTACCTGGTAGTTATATATATAGCTTAAGTCCCTGACGTCACGGCAGAATTTCAAAAACTCGCGGCAATCGCCGATCGGTAGTCAGGTGAACCACCTGTGCGCCCTCTACCCAGGTACCTGGAACCATTCCAACTATTCCTCAGATCTTCCCCTGCCGCTGTGTCGGTAACATCGATGGAATTTCGCTCGTAGCCTGTGTTTTTTTTCGCAACTTATTTTGGTGAAGTACATTTTTGCTTGGCTTTCGCTTGTTCGCTTTTGGATTTTCTTATAACATATCTGACTTCATCAGTGTGAAAATATGTGTGTGGGGATGCAAGCGGCTTGCTAAAGTCTCCTTGGATCCCCACTTAGTATGTCTGAAGAACGGGAATGAAAGACCGGCTCAGAAGAGCCAAGAGTACTGTTTCTCACTCTTCTTGATATAACCAGGGAATAGTTAATTCTTTTCCCCTTGATAACTATCCTATTGATCCTTCTCCGTAGTGGTAGTCTCTGAACCCCTACTGAAACAGGTAAGGACCCAATACTTAATGATTTGTTGGCTGCCATTCAGACCCTGGCCCAACAGGTAAAATCCCTCTCAGAAGACAGGGATAATATGTGATCGATAATAAGAGATCTAAAAATACAAGTGTTAATATGTTGTTAGTGCAAGTGCAGTGGAGGGTGCGACTGCTCGGTCCTGTTGTGCTCCTAGTCCTAGACCTCTTCCAAGCTCACCAACCCCTGTGAGAAGGAAAGTCGACAGACGAAGGGAGGCAAGAGGCTTTAGCTACCGAGCAGTCGTCCCCTCGAGCGCACCTGTTGACGTTTCCCAGGGCGCTCACCTCGCCATAGGAAAGCGAGGTTAAAGTGTTTTTTCATCCATTGGTTGCTGCACGTCAACCGGAGGAAGCTTTTGACCGATGTCGCACAGGCGGCCAGTTCTCAAGTAACCTCTAGGTTTGACGGGACAGCGAAAGTTAGAAGTATGGACGCCAGGACGTCGGGCGTTGAGAAGCTGGACGCCAGGACTTCGAGCGTCGAGAAGCTGGACGCCAGGATGTCAGACGTAGAGAAGCTGGACGCCTGGACGTTAAGTGTCGAGAAGTTAGACGCCAGGACGTCAGGCGTCATGAAGCTGGACGCCAAGACATTAAGCTTCAAGAAAATGGACGCTAACACGCCAGGCGTCAGAGACTGGACGCCAGGATGCCAGGCGTCAAGATGATATTTTGAAAGATGTCGCTACTTCCGTCTTCGTAAAATCGGAAGAAGAGAATGATAATATCTCGCATTCTCCTGTGAATCCTATTGTAGAGATTTCTGACGAAGACAATATAAAAGGCCATCTGCTTTTATCAGACTTGAAAAGGCTTATGAAGATATTTTCGGAAATTTTTTCCAGAGAAATTTATCCTGACTGCTCCTCGTTCCCCACCTTCAGAATTTACTCTTGTGAAGGCGTCTAAGAGGGCAGCATTTACGAAGAATGGATACTTTCAAAGGAGAAACAATGAAAGACAGCCTTTGTTTTTCCTCATATATCTGATGTCGTGTATGGATAAAGGACTCGGAGATAGTTCCAACGAATCAACTGCACCTTTCTCAGCGGGACTCCTGAAGAAAAGGGCCCATCTTTGCTCTTTCCTGGCTAATGGGGTCACGCCCAATCAAAATCAGAATTGATTTATACCTCTTTTTCCTCTCACCCCTTCTCTCAAGGTTTGGTATAGAGGCCTTTTCATCTTTGGCCCAGAAAACCACGTAAGATTTAAGATCTAAAACAGCAAGAAAAGTCCTACCTACGACTTTCATCGCTAAAAAGAGTAAGGCTGAGGTTCCTGTGTTTCAGGTATTTCAGCTCTTTCATGGTCGGCCCTCCGATAGAGGTTCCTCTAGGGCGGGTAGATGAATGACAACGCGAAGAGGCTCTACACAGGGAAGAAGAAGGACCTGCCTTTCTTCTCCTGCAGACTCTGGTAGGAGCCGGACTGTCCAGCCTGAGTAGGCCCCCTCTAGTAACAAGATAATTCGACCTTTCTGCCAAATGCAACGACAGAACCAAGGCAAAGGTTCTACAGCAACAAGTGTCTATGATGTTGCAAAAAGGAGACCAGACAGAGAGTTCAGGATCCGAATTCCCAGGATTCTACATTCGGTTATTCCTGATCCCCAAATACTTGGGGGTTAGAGACCGGTGCTAGACGGATTGCACTCAACTTTTTTGTGCAATAAACAAAGGTCGCTATAGAAACGACAAAATCGGTTCTAGCAGCGGTCAGACAGCATGACTGGATGGCCTCACTGGACCTCCAGGATGCGTATTTTCACGTCCCCATGCACCCGATCTCCAAGAATTTTCTGAAGTTCGTCCACGGGAAAGGTTTTATAGTTTTGGTCTCTCTTTCGGCCTAAACAGACAAGGTTGACGTCTGGCTCTGGAGCCGAGACCTCTCAAGAGCAAGTTACCCAATATTGAGGGACGTCATGATAACACTTCATAGACTACAGATTGTAGCCACAGCAGCAGCCGGAGCTCTTCCCTTCCAGCCCCAAGGGTAGCTCTCCTACTAAGAACAAACATAGACAGTTCTATTCAGTCAGGATACCGGGCTGCAAGAGCGTGGCGGACACTGTGCTGCCTTCCGCACATCCTCCTCTTCCTCCTTCGGATTGGTACTCTCTGCGGAACCCTCCTCGGTCCATTATTGACGATGAGAAGGAAATAATTGCCGTAGTTGAGGCTTCCCAGCCTGTCCCCAGCAGCAGGAAGCCCCGCATATAGCTTCACTATAAAATATTCAGCAGACTTTGTCTTCCCAGCTACAAGCGTGACAACCAGGAAAACAGAAGAAGGATAATAGACGTCTAACTAAAGCTTCTAGACGTCCAGAAGTTTAAGACGCTGAACGTAGTGAATGAAACTCTAGGACGCTGGATGCAGTGGCGTCAAGCATCTAGGAGTGAAACACCATGATGACAAGCGTCAATGAACCCAAGACGTCAAGCGCCAAGGCATTGGCGTCAGGGCGTCAGGCTTCAAGATATTGGAAGCCAAGACGTGGAGTTAGCTCAGGACGCAAGATGCACTGGCATCAGCGCCTAACAAAGAATTAGGTCTACTGATAAACAGATAGAAATCTCAGCCGATCCCATCCCAAGAGGTTCTATGCCTTAGGATGAAGATTCAGAGTCAGGATTTTCGGGCTTTTCCGTTTATTGCAAAGACAGGACAAGCCTCAAGAAAATTTCAGAACTTTATAAAGAGACAGTCATGCTTGGCAAAGGAATGGATGAGTCTGCTGGGAACCCTTTCCTCGCTGGAACAGTTTGTCTCCTTTGAGAGGTTAATTCTATGCCCGTTACAGTTTCATCTAAATCGGAACTGGGACAAGGAAATAGAACTGGAGACCAAGTGCATCCCCATTTCGGAACCAATAAGACCGTATTTGTAGTGGTGGAACGCCCCGTCAAGCTCCAGGAGGTCCCTTCTCTATATTAGAGGAACCCAGACCTAGTGTTGTTATCCGACGCGCCGGACTCAGTATGGGGAGCAACACGAGGGAAATAAAAAGTCTCGGGCTCCTGGACCAGAGAGCAGGAGGATTTAAACATCAATTAGAAGGAATTAACTGCAATCCTTCTAGCTCTCAGGAGTTCGAACACAGTGGGGAACAAAGAGGTGCAGGTCAACACCGACAACACGGCAGCATTGGCCTACATCAGCAAACAAGGGGGCACTCACTCCAGGTCTCTATACGAGACAATAAGAGAATCTCTTCTTTGGGCAAAGGAGGAGAATGTAAAACTAGTAACCCACTTTATCCAAGGGGAGAAAAATGTGAGGGCGGACATTCTGAGCAGGAAATAAAGTCCTCTCAAAAGAATGAACGCTACATCAGGACTTTGGGACGTCCTTGCATAGATCTCTTCGCCACAGCTCAAACGAAGAGGTTGGACACTTTACTGCTCTCCAGTACCAGATCCCGGGGCTATATACATAGACGCGTTCCTGGTGGACTGGTCCAACTTGGACGTGTATGCATTTCCCTATTTCAAGATAATACACTGGGTACTGAAAAAATTTGTGTCACATGAGAGGACCGGAATGACCCTTGTGGCCCCTTACTAAACGACAAGAGATTGGTTCCCAGAAGTACTGGATTGGATGGTGGACATTCCGAGTAGCCTACCTCAGAGAGTAGATCTACTCAAACAACCCCACTTGGAAAGATATTACCAAAACCTACAAGCGCTACTAGTAACTGCTTTTGGACTATCGGAAAACTCACAAGAGCCAGAAGTTTTTGAAGGAGGCAGCTGGCGCTATCGCAAATCAAGGAGGTTATCCACCATTAAGGTACACCAATCCAAGTGGGAGGTATTTAGAGGATGGTGCAAGGACAACCATGTGTCCTCTTCCAATATTTCTGTAACCCAAATTTGTATATAGAGAACTCACCAGCATGGAACCTAGACGTGGTCCTGAGGTTCCTCATGGGGAGTAGGTTGATCCCTTGCAGAGGGCATCTTTAAAGGACCTCACCATGAAAACTCTTTTCTTGGTCAGTTTGGCGCAGCGAAAGAGTTAGTGAGATACATGCTCTCAGCAAGAATATAGATTTTATACAAGGCAAGGCAATCTGCTCACTGCAACTAGGCTTCCTTGCAAAAAAATGAATACTCATCACAACCCTAGCCCAGAACGTTCGAGATTCCGAACCTAACGGACATAACAGGGGAGGAGAGAGAGAGTCCTATTCCCGGTAAGGGCTCTAAGGCTCTACCTGGATAGGACAAAGGACTTTAGAAGGAATTCAGAAGGGCTTTTGTGCTCAGTCAAAAGCTCTCTGTATAGATGTCGAAGAATGCTCTGTTTTATTTTATCAGACAGTTGATAAAAGAAGCAAATATGGAATGTAGAGAGATAGACTACAAGATTCTGAAAGTAAAGACGACGAGGTCAGGGCAGTAGCAACCTCTGTAGCTCTTAAACAGAACAGGTCCCTGCAGAGTATCTTGGACACGACCTTCTGGAGAAGCAAGTTAGTATTTGCCTCTCACTATCTAAAACAAGTCAAGACATTATGCGAAGATTGCTATACGCTGTGCCCGTTTATAGCATCTAATTCAGTAATGGGAGAGGGGAATACCCCTACAATCCCATAAACCAATACCCTTTTTTCTTACCTTGGAATTGAGAATTTTTATGGTTGTTTGTGAAGACTGGACGCAGTCTTCCGCAATCATTGGGATGAAAGTTCCTTGGTAGAGCCCGGAACAAGGATATTGAGAGGAGGTCTAGTCACATAGAGGTTATACACCGGTTGACAGCCCCTAGAGATTTTCAGCCCCCTGGGTGGATCGCTGGATCTCTTAAGGAATGCAGACATAATGAGAGGGAGTTCATTGAAGTCAGCTTCCTTAATCCAATCCTATAAAATAATACCCTTTGTTCTTGCCTTGGAATGGTTGAAATTTGATGGTTGTTTGTGAAGATTGAACGCAGTCTTCCACAATCATTGATTTTAGTTAGATGATCATTTTGTTCCTTGGTGACGCCGGAACAAGGGTATTATAGGTTGTCTGTCACATAGAGGTTGGTACACGGTTGGCAGCTCCTAGAGGTCTTCAGCCCCCTGAGTGGATCGCTGGACCTCTTAAGGAATACAGACATAATGAGGCGGAGTTTATTGAACTCAGCTTCCTTAATCCAATTCCATAAAACAATACCCTTTGTTCTTACCTTGGAATGGTTGAAATTTTATGGTTGTTTGTGAAGATTGAACGCAGTCTTCCACAATCATTGATTTTAGTCAGATGATCATTTTGTTCCTTGGTGGCGCCCGGAACAAGGGTATTATAGGTTGTCTGTCACATAGAGGTTGGTACACGGTTGGCAGCTCCTAGAGGTCTTCAGCCCCTGAGTGGATCGCTGGACCTCTTAAGGAAAGCAGACAAAATGAGGGAGTTCATTGAAGTCAGCTTCCTTAATCCAGGTAAGGACCTTAAGTTGGTTTATTAACCCTTAAGCAAATTCCAACGATGTTGGCTGTCTCTGACCCTCCACCAAAGGTGTCAATCAGCTATATATATAACTACCAGGTAAGTTAGATGTTTAAAAATGATATTTTCATAATAAAATAAATTTTTTAACATACTTACCTGGTAGTTATATATAAGTAAATTCCCACCCTCCTCCCCTCTAGAGACTACGGGCATGGAAGATCTGAGGAATAGTTGGAATGGTTCCAGGTACCTGGGTAGAGGGCGCACAGGTGGTTCACCTGACTACCGATCGCGATTGCCGCGAGTTTTTGAAATTCTGCCGTGGCGTCAGGGACTTAAGCTATATATATAACTACCAGGTAAGTATGTTCAAAAATTTATTTTATTATGAAAATATCATTTTTTATAGAATCTTGGAAGTTTGTCTTAAGATTATGAAAATAAATGTATTAAATGTGGAGGTGTAATCAGGAATGAAAGGTGTCTCAAGTCTGTGTCTTTTAAGTAAAATGAAATTGATGTTAAATATGATAGAGAACAAATGCTGTAATAGGAAAAGAGAAATAACCAAGAAAATATTAAATGTATGAAAGAACAGTATACATCACTCAAGCACAATAACAAATGCTTGTGAATCTAGATATAGACTCAGGTAATGGTTCAAAGCTTGAAACACTTCTGAGCTCTCAACCATTGCCACCACTGGCACTTATCATATTGTGTCTTTATATAATGTCTAAAAGAAAGAATAATGAAGTACTGTAAATGCTATTATGTCAAAAATCTATAATAGCAAGTTGAGCACCATGTTTAACAATTCAGTAATATTACCAAATATTTTTATTTGTAATGGGCTTTGTTGCTTAAAAGTGGAATATGGCAAAAGGAGAGTTCTATAAGTAGTACTTGCATTAGATAATTTAACCACTTTACTGACATTCTGATAGATTAGTTGAACAAGACCACTGTGGACTTTGTAGGCTCATAGGAAATTGAAATACTAAGGCAAAATGAAAGATATTTGAAAACTCTGTGTGAAAATACCGAGCTGATACTGTCTACATTGTACCTTGAAAGGCACATAAACAGTGTCACTGTACTGGATTTAGACATACTTTGAATGTTTTTTTTTTTTTTTTTTGTTTTTGCTTTGTAGTCCTTGTGAGTTTTCAGGATCTTTAAAGTTTTATGCAGTCAGCTTTTTTTTTTTTCTCCCACAGATGTTCCCATTATTGATAGTGAAGAAGTGAGACATGATGAAGGAGTTGACGTACAAAGTCCGTCTTCTATTGTTTGCCTGGATGACTCAAGTACTGAGAATTCTACATTTCCGGACCAGAAAGCACTATCCTCAGGTACTGTGGCATCAACAGTGCCTGTCACCAAGGAAGCGTACTTCCCTGCTCAAACCATTGACCCTGTGCCAGAAAAAAGAAAATTGAATGAAGACTTCACCCCACAGAAGAGGCCATGTCTGGAGGTTCTTAATCCTTGATTTTTAGTGTTCATACTTTATGCAAATGTTTACTTGAGATGAGATGGTTTCAGATGTTTCAACATCAGTACTGCCAGTTACATGTGTTTGTAAGTGCAATGTGATGTATAATAGCACAGTAGTTGAAATATGAACATCAAGCTTATGTACACAATATCAAGATCGGAAAGTAAGTGTAGTGGACAGAATGCCAAAGAGATACTGTGTATGTATGAATTATTTTTTTATTTATAGGAAATAAATTTTGTAGGTAGATTTTCCCTCTTGTAGAGGATATCTATAGATAACAGTTAAACTTATGAAATACATGGTAATGTGTTTTAGTTTACAGTTTATGGAGTTTGATAAGTTTTCCTGTAAATAGAAGGTTTGTGGTATGTCTTTATAGACGGTGGCTTGGTTAGACTACTGTACTCGATTTGTTGGAGCCAGTGAATATGAGCCATATTTTTTAAGTGATCCTACCCCCTCCATTACTGTATAGCTTTTACTTCTGCGCCAGCAGTAGTTTGACAGGTTGAAACAGAAAATGAGAACACTCAGTTTTCTATGAATATCTGTTTTCTATCCATCTACTTCCCCTACCCTCAACCAGGGGAACAATAGGTACTCGTAGCCGATCAGTCTACTTTTGTCACTGGTTTCGATAGGAGGTTGACACATTGTTAAATGTACTTGGTTATCTGTTGTATTTTTTTATATTCTTTTATTTTATTTTGAATATTTGTTCAGTTAGAACCTATAAGGTAAGAGTTGCCTTAATAGACGTTATTCCAGTTTTATTGACCCCCCTGAGATGTATGTATTACTAAGGGAACGATTATAACTGGATAAACAGTTTGAATCGTATCTAATGAAATCATGCGGAAATTGATCGCGAGTGAAGAGGGCTTGTTAAATAGTAGAAGCAACTAAAAAGTTTAGGTCTTGTAAGACTTGTTACAGGAATGCATGTTTTGTCTGCTTTCCCCTGTTAGTGACTGGTTAGGTCCTCTGCTGCCTCTCTTCAATCTGTTACTCCAGTAAGCTTCCCTTCAATTCAGGCCATTAGATTTGATGAGACAGAGTCATTTTTCATGCTCACGTGTCATAATTTTTGCAGGATATTACTATTATTATTTTCTTTCTTTTCTTTTCTGTCCTGCCTTTCTGAGAGTCTTGTTAAGTTCGGGTATGTCAATGAATTTATCGGTAGCTTTTATTTGCCTACTGCTGTTTAAACCTGGTTGTGGTTTTTAGGAAGTTTGGAGGTGCTCAGTGTGTGTACCCATTGTATGTAGGTACTTGTTAGTTATCCATTGTTGGCTCTGCAGGGTTTTAGCAGTTTCCCTACCCCTCCTTCAGCTGAAGGGGGCCACCCTCCATAAAGACCTCAGGTATCTTTGTGATGAGGATCTTGTACCCGAGTGACATTCCTCCTAAGGCAGCAGTAATAGCTGATGGATTGAGTTCACTGGGTAAGCAAACACTGGTTTTTTACTGAATATTTTATTACTTTGTAGATTTTAAAGAGTTGGCCAATTTTCACTTTGCCCATCGCCTTGTTCAAAGATGGTAATCAGTTATATAATGGAGATGTAAGGTTGATTTAAAAAATATGAATACTTGAGATTAATTTTTTAAATACTTACCTCTCCATTATACAACTTGCTCTCCTACCTCCCCGCATTCAAAGTGGCAGAAGTAGGCTGACCGGCTACAAGTGTTTGTACCTATTGATCCCCAGGGGTTAGGGGAAGTTGGTAGATGGATAGAAAACAGATATTCATAAAAACTGAGTGTTCTCATTTTTTGTTTCAATCTGTTGAACTACCACTGGCACGGGAGTATAAGCTAAATAATGGAGAGGTAAGTATTTAAAAAATAAATCTTGAATTAAGTATTTATATTTTTGTTTATTATTATTTTATTCCTCCATTGTGCAAAAATTTATTTAATTGGTGAATGTATGCAGTGATAAAGTCTTACTTTATTTGGAAGGTTTCTTGAATGTGTGTACTGTGAATTTTTTTTATATTAATGGTTTTATATTTGCTTTAGAAATTAGCCAAATTGTCTCATACCATGCAATTAGAATAACAGCATTATGAGGTCAAATTTATTTTGCTCACATCAAGCGGTATTAAGATGTTTTAAAAATATTTGTTATGTTCTGACTGCTTTAATGAATTAACAAGTGGTATGTATTGAAATTGTTTTGCAGCAGGAGAATTTGGTTCACAGTTGTTATGTTTAAGTTTTCTGTAACTGTACCTTGCACATGAACTAACTAGTAACCTTCGATTTCTCTGGCAACATAGTGGGGCCGCAATGTTCACAGGGAATACATTTCAAGACCCTGATGGATCACTTAAACTGCAGTTAATTGCAAACACCTTATGTAACAGAGTACTTAGCACATGCTGATCATACAAACAACTTGTTTATGCCCATTTAAACCCCAGTACCACTATAACAACAATTATTGGTATATCTGGCAATGACAAATACTGTATCGTATAAATAAGAAAAAAGATTTTTAAACTAACTTAAATGAACAGTTTATAATTGAGTATCTTACCCGACTCTGGATACTCACCAAGTGCTTCCCCCTCTGTGCTGGTGTTCCAGCCATGATGACAATGATAATGTACAGTGCCTATGATAATGAAATGAAGATAAATGGTGGCATAAGCTCTGTGAAGGCATTTGGGCTATTGACTTAGTCATTAGAGTCATCCTCAGAGATTTGATGTGTTGGAGATGACCTGAAAGAAGAGTATGGCAACAGCTGTATAATGTTAGGTGCCGATGGAGTCAGTGCCTGAGGATCGCCTGTAGGAGACGCTGTCTTCTCCTTAGTCTGGAAGAACTTTGTAATTGGTAGTTGTTTCCTTTTTCCTTTTGAGTTCATTGTGCACTTGTAGCAATATCATTGCCTCAGACATTAGACAGAGGACTTTGATGCTGCATTTAATGGAAGGCTCAGAATTTTTCATTTTATCTTTAGCAGTTTGAATTTTGCCAAACACTTTGCTCATCTTTTCCAGTGTCCATTTTTGTGGTTCAGCTTTACTTGCCAGTTTTTCATCCTCAGACATAAATGACTTGATCAGATTTTGAAGCTCCTCGTTCACCAGCTCAACACCTTTAAGATGCTGGACGATATCATTATTGATGTCCCCCATTTCATTGCCACTATCTTGTCTTGCCAATTTGATAACCCTCTCCACCTTGGTTTTAATAGCCAGGAAGCCTTTTGAAGTCATTCAGAGCTTCACTCCACAGATTCTTCCACGGCATTCAGTTTTTCTGATTTCACTGGTGAATGCTTTCCAGAAGTCTATGCCATTCACGTCAGGTTCAGAATCAATAGCTGCCTGGATCATGTCCAAGACTTGCCAAGTGTAGGTGACCCTTACACACCAAATGATGCCTTGGTCAAGAGGCTGGTAAAGTGAAGTCATGTTGGTAGGTGAAAGTGTGACCTGCACATCCAGGTGTTTGACAGTAATTGATTGAGGATGGCTAGTAGCATGATCTGTTGTTAAGAGTACTTTGAAAGGCAAACCTTCTTCTCTAAATAAGTTTTTACATCAGGGATACAGCATTTGTGGGACCACTGCATAAAAAGCATAGCAGCAATCCATGCCTTGGTGTTGTGTTGCCAATAAAGAGGAAGCTTCTTGTTTTCATTCTTAAGAGTGCACGGATATTTTGCTCGGTACACAATTCCAGGCTCTGTCATGTGGCCAGCCGCATTGCCACACAAAACCAAAGTCATCCTGTTCTTCCATGCTTTAAAGCTTGGTGCATGTTTTGCACTTTATTCAGATTATTTCCCATATTTCTGTAACTACCTACTAAGTCGCTGGCAGTCTTTCTGGACTAGTATCTTGAATAACAAGCTCTGCGCAGTTAAACCTACCATACTACCATGGTTAAACCCATGTCACAAGAAAAAACGATGGGAAACAGCACTTCCCGACTACCTGTCAGTCATACAAATCCAAAGCGCTCCAACTTGATGAATGGACTCCCTCCAACACTGTGTCCAACTTGTCATACCCCTCTTTCAGTATCCCATATAATCCTTTCCTGTCCCCAACACACAGTTGCATGCAACAGAGCATTTCCCAGCCTAATCTCTTTCCCGTCCACCTCGCCTTCGAGATATTCTCACCGAAGCAGAACACTTCTCCATTGAAAGTGTAATGTACTTCCTCCAACAAATAAACATTCTTCATCAAATATGCCCTAGCAATCACTAACTTTGACCATACTTTATCTATAAGTATACCTTAGTTTAACCAGACCACTGAGCTGAAGGATTAGAGTCGAATGTGGGCCCAGCAGAGCGCTAGCCAAGTACGATATTGACCCCTCCAATGAGGAGCTATAAATAGCATAACAAAGCACCATATGGTCTGCATGACCTGGTGCCTGATGGATATTAATTCAATTCAATTCAGTTTGCATGCTGATATAGGGGTTGCAATCCATAAAGAGTTTTCCCAGTTTAAAATCAAATGCTCATAAGAGATAATGACAAATTGGCAATGTAATAATCATGAGGGTTATTGTGTACAGTATTATTGTATATGTTGGAAAAGATCCAGATACTGGAAGTATATTTAATTTTGTACTTAGTATTATTGTATAGGTTGGAAAAGAACCAGACACAGTAAATATATTTTCATTTTGTACTTAGTACCTTCAAAACTTTATGGTATGCCTGTGTGTGTTAGTTAATTTTTCCTTATAGATTATTTTTTTTTTTTTAGTTTAACCAGAGAACTGCATTGAGAGACTCAGGCTTTTGTGCAAATAAAATAATTCTGTAGATTTTTAACTGAGTGGCTTTTCACTGATTTTCCTTTTTTATGAAAGCATTCTGTATTGTAGTTGCAGTAGCAACTTAATCATGCAGCCGATTAGGTGCAAAACTATGTGTTGGTTACGTCATTCTGGTCTTTATGGCTAAATCTACTTTTATTGTGTACAAAATGAAAAGAAGTTCATTTGATTGATTTCATCCTGATTTTTATCCTAAAAGTGAGCAAGTAGCTTGCAACTTTATATATTTTTTTAAGGTCATTGATTTCTGCACTGCCATTTGCCATCAGTGTTGTTATTGTTTCTTTTTGGTATAGTAAGGAGTTTCTTTTTTAAGGAAGTGACACATTTGAAAAGCTTTCTAAAAGTGTGATATTAATTTAAGTTTTTTTTTTTTACCAAGCTTCTTTCTTAATTATGTGCTGTTACATTAATTTCATGTAACTTCCATTGGGAACTTGAGATTGAAAGTTATTAAAGAGTTATCATATTCCCAACTTTGAAATGAGGGATTTGATATGAAGCACTTCTGAGAGATAGTGACAGATTTGCATTATAATAAACCTGAAGAACTGTTCGTTATGCTCTAACAGTTTATTACAGATGTTTTAAAGGGCAGTTGAGATTCAGATATATGAAAATAATTTCTTTTACAATAGAATGGTCTTGTTATCTTCAAGCCTTAATGGTATGCTATTGTGTGCATTAACTTCTTTTACCATTTCAAAATTTGGGCTGAAAGTGGAAAGAATAGTGCTGTATATTTCAAATAGGCTTCTTTCCTTACAGCTTTCATTAATTTTTCTCATGAAGTGTTCTCTTTTGATTGTCATGGTTGAGGTGAAAAGCAAGTGATGTTGCCTTGTATATAAAATTGGCTCTGTTTTGTAGTTGATATTTTTACTGCATCAGTCCCATTAAGTGCAAAATTATATGTTGGGTATGTCATTCTGATCTTTATGGCTAAATCTTCCACTGTCTTGTACAGTATCAAACTAAGTAAATTTGATTGATTTGATCTCTGATTGTAATCCTAAGAGTGTGCAAGTGGCTTGGGAATGTGTATTTATTTTTTTAATGTTATGGATTTCTGCACTGTCATTCGCCATCAGTGTTATTATTTTGTCCATTGGTGTGGTAAAGAATTCTTTTCTAAGGAATTGGTATATTTGAAAGGCTTTGTAAAGAGTGTGATGGTTATTTAACTGCTTTTTACTTGGCTTTTTGTTTATTGTCTGCAGTTGGATTAATTTCATGTCACTTCATTTAGAACTTGAGATTGAAAGTTATTAAAGAATTTTAAAAATCCTAATTTTGAATTGATCGATTTTTATGAAATAATCGTGAGAGATAGTGACAGACTTGTAATATAAATAAGGACTGTTACTTCTGCTCGAATAATTGATTCCAGATACAGTATTTTAAAGGGCAGTTGAGATTTTGGTACAGGAAAATAATTTTTATGAGAGAATCATCTTGTTGCCTTCAAGACTATAGTATGTCTTTGTGTGCATTTGTTTATTTTTCTTTTTTTAAATATGGGCTAAAAGGTAAAAGAGTAATCCTGTAGATATATTTCGGACAGCTTTCATTAATATTGCTCACGAAGTGGTTTCTCTTGATTGTCATGATTGAGGTGGAAAGCAAGTGATGTTGCCTTGTATTTAAAACATTTTCATCTCACATAGCACATTGTTTTAGATGAATATCTTTTCCTATTTTTATCAGTCTCATCATGTTCATTGAAGTAATATGGGTGTATTATTTCAGGCATATTCATCATTTTCCGTTACCTTCGGTAAACATTTGTAATAGAGGGGGAAAAGATGTCTTGAAAGAAAATAGTTTTTGATGGGGAGATGTATGTCATAATAACATGGAGTTTTACAGATCTAAAATTAGGACAAAATTTTTTATGTGTTTTTGTGATTTTTTCAGGGTCATTGCTTCTGTATTATATTTGATTATATTGTAAAAAAAAATTTTGCAAAGGTCATTTTTACAGAGTTGTAATTTATTCCCACAGATATTTAAGACAAGCGAAATATCTTCTCGCTGGCGGATCACATATAATATCTGGGATGAGTTTTTCTTTTCCCTTAATATTTATTCACATTGTCCTTTGTAAAATATTTGTACAAATATATAAATAATATTAGACTGATGTACAAAAGTAATCTTTTTTTCTACAAAAAATACATATATGCATATTGTACTTGTTTCTTTCTTATTGATTGAATGTAAAATATGCAATATGAGGGTGGTATGAGACCCTATTTATACTGAAGTGTATACCATTCTTTATCTATTAAAGATTATGATATTTTATTGATTTTTCAATTTTCAGAGAACATCTTCTGTATCTTGACATAGCTGTGTGGATATTATTTGGCTAATAGTGGCGTTAATGGACTTGATTATTATAAAATAACGTAATGAAAATGAGTCATATTTTATTAGTTTATGGCTGTTGGTGAGGGTGGGTTGCATTTGTGTTCCTTTCATTATTTGTCAGAAAAATAAAAAAAATGCTTATGTTCATACATAACCAAGTTGACGATGGTTGAACCCCCTTCTCTGCAGTTTTATTAGCCCTTTATCTTCTCCCTCTTTTTTCATTGTCATCACCCTCGGTTAGAGAGGCATTTTAAAGCCTATGACATTGTCCTATTAGATTACTCAAGCTTCAGTTTGTAGTTTTTTCAAAGCATGCTGCGTATGGCTGCATGTCTATTGTTGAAGTACAATTACAGAAAATCAGTAAAAACTAATTAAATGATGATTTTTTAAAGTATCACCTTTTAATTTTTGTATTTTCATTTTGTTTCTTTGTGTGATTCAGGACCTTGAGAACTCTCTTCATAATTTTTTTTTTTTATATCTTTTGACGACAGTAAATCCTTACGAACACTTAGGGATTTTGGTAAGAGATTAAAAATAAAAATTAGTGAAAGGGAACTGGCACATTTATTCTCTACCTGCTGAACCAAGGATGAACCCCGCCGTCTTTGCTTCGTGTAAGACTGTCCGCAGAGAAGCTTCTTCAACAGAACGTTCACCCTCCCTGGAAATTCTAAAGTATCCACCCCCCTAGGGGGTAAGTGCCGTCAAGTGCACACCTCATACGGTGCACTGTAGGCATTGCTGAAGGTTCTTTGCAGCGTCCTTTTGGCACCCAGGTGCAACCCCATTCATTACTTTCACTGTGTCTCTGTTCATATTCTCTTTCTTCCACCATACTTTTCACCCTCTCCTAACAGTCGATTCATAGTGCAACTGGGAGGTTTTCTTCCAGTTACACCTTGAAAACCCTTTTACTGTCAATTTCCGTTTCAGCACTGAATGACCTCATAGGTTCCAGTGCTTGGCCTTTGACCTAAATTCTGTATTCTGTTTTAAAGTTCATCCGCAGTGATACTAATTTGCTTAACATTCTTGATGGAAAGAGTATCATTGTATTTGTCATATGAATGAGGACTCCAAAAGCACAGCAAATGTCGATGTCTTGGTGTAACTGTAGAAGTACTTTAGAAATCGACATACAGTATTTTCTTATGTAGCGCGAAACCACGAAGACTTCTGGAATAATTTATTTTATCTAATTATGCGTCCATGAAAGGAGAACACCTGCATCAGATTGAGTAGTCAGGGAGGAAAAGAGTGGTTCAAGTATATATCGCATACATGAAATGTCTGTGATCGTGGTGCATAAAACTCGGGTAAGAATTTTGTTTAAAAGTTCCATTTAGACAAGGTTCCTTGCAATCATATACAAGTCAGCCTTATTAATTAAATCTTAAAACATTTCATTGAGCGTTAGGCACATCGCTAGGAGAATGGCGATACCTAGGTACACTGTTTAGACTAAAATACAACAATGCATATCAGAAAATATGTTAAAAATACATCACTGGTATACGTAGAGCTCTTTGTTGTTCTTCATGAATGCATAATGAATAAAACTTCTGTTTTATGGAAATAGAAGCCTCAAAGGCAAGAAACTACTGTAATTTTACAAGAAGAGTTAATGTTATTTTGCTATGGCCAGGTGCATAGTAACAAGCTTGAACTGTTTTAAGTCGTCACAGATATACTCGCATACCAGTACTAATTAGTCTATGATGCAGTTACTACTATTTATTTCATTGCTGTTAGCATCAGTATTTAAATAGATACGGTAAAGAAAAGATAGGAAAGTGAACACAAACTGTTTGGAGAATCATACAGGGTTTGAGTAGCGTTTTTGATAATAGCTTCTCTTGTTTTGATGGGATGTGGATCGGGCTCGCCTTCGATGGAAACCCCCGTAGCTGAGTTTGGTAAAATCCCAAAAGTTTGTGTACGTCACTGGCCAGAATATCTCGATGTAAGTTCGATGTCAGACCACCTGTGGAAATATTTTGTCGAGGGGAGATCTGGGTAGAATCTTTACACTGAAAGATGAAATAATAATGTTTGACACTACTGTACAGTAACTGTAAGGTATAAGGATGGTTCTTGTCTTTTATTGAGTTTCAACTCCAGCAGTGCCTGAACTGGTGATTTTCCCGTATTATATTTAAGATACGATACATTTTCCTGCCGCTAGTATGTTTATGCAGTAATTCACATTACAACCTTTATGAAATATGTTCAATTGTATATCACATAGGCCTACACTTTTTTTTATTTTTGTTATAGTAGACAATGTTGGCATTGAGATGTCTCCAGGAAACTACCAGTCATTTCTCTTCAGAGATTCAGAGAAGCAGATATTTAAGTATCTTCATATTGACAGTCCATAATTAATATTAGCTATCAAATTTGTTTATTTACTCACATTATGACCTTAATATATATATATATATATATATATATATATATATATATATATATATATATATATATATATATATATATATATATATATATTATATATATATATATATATATATATATATATATATATATATATATATATATATATATATATATATATATATATATATATATATATATATATATATATATATATATATATATATATATATATATATATATATATATATATATATTTATATAATTGCATAAAATATACATTTTTAAATAGACAATGGTGACATAATTTCTCTTCATGAATTATGAGAAGCAGATAATTGAATTTCTTCACATTAACTGCTTGCTTACAATTATTTTTATGAAAATCAATCCTTCAGAAAAGCAACATTAATGGACCGTCCTAAGCTTGTTGAGGAGAGAAGGCGACGCCATATCTCGGGGCCTATTGAGCAAATTCTAAATGATGAGGCTGATGTCAATAATGTAATGGAATACATTAAAGATATTGGAATGTTTTATGATATTTATTTGTAACAAAGTTAATTCATTGTTTTTAGATTGCAAGTCAGTTTTTAAATATTTTTGTTGAATTGCATTTATTTTTTCAAGTAGGCCTATTTATTTTTTATAGTAATTGCTCTTTTCGTATGTAGTACTGAATAACCTAACAGTTCTAGTGCCAGGTCATTAGACCAAACATTCATGAACGAAATCGCATCAATTTGAAATAAAAAAAAAATTAGATTAAAAACTGTGCCTTCATATTGATTATCGTACTGACAATGCCAAAGTTACAAAACAACTTTACATTCCTTTCGTGTTATTAATCTTTCTTGTTAAAGTTTCTTTCAGTTTAAACGAGCAAAAATCCGTCTTTAAACCTATACCCTGCTCGACCAGTGACTTACGCTAAACGTCAAAAAAAGCAACGATATTCGAAGCGTTCGGATAAAACCAGATCATCTCTACTCTATGTCTATGTTTAGGTCCACGCGTGGCGTCAATTAACGGCTGGTTCGTATCCGGTGCCCTTTTGCCTAATTTTTATACATTTGTCAACTGGTGTTTTTATATGTATGTTTTTATCTGTCTGCTTATTTATTGACCACTATTAGTCTACTGTCATCTATATTCACCATGCTTTCATTCTTACGTACTCTTTTTAATATTTTAATTTTCAAATTGATAATAACAACTAAGAATTCCTTTCCGTAGTGGTTATACCGTCAGTGCACCTCACGTGGTTCACTGTAGGCGTTCTAAAGGTTTGCTGCTTACTTTCTTCAACCTTGCAGTCCAACCACTCCAGCTCTTTTCGCTGTCTTAAGCACTGAATGGCTGAAAGTGCCCCGGCACTTGGCTTTATAGCCGAATTTTCATAAATCAATGATAAGTCCCCTCTTCTTGTGCTTATGAGATTTCGATCGATTTTCACCAATATTTGGTTAGGTTTCTTCATTAATAAATTAGAAGCTATTGCTCTAAATACTATTTGTATGCGTCATTGCAGACAGAACTCAAAACTGCGCGAAAACATGTTCAATTATACACGACTTCGTAAATACGGTAAAACTTAAGAGTTCGGGTTTATATTCAATATTAACATTCCCATTTTGCTTATTTGCTGTTTTTAGCAAAAGTCTTGAAGAGCGTTACAAAATGTGTAGTATGAGGGCTGTATAGAAGAACTAATAATAGCTGATTTTATCGGAAAAGAATGAAATTCATTACACTTGCGAGAGAGAGAGAGAGCAGTATGACATTAAATGAAAGAACTGACCTTCACGAGCACAAACAATTCCAGAAAATAATGAAAGAAATACTTGGAATGTAAAATAATTTTAGAAGCATTTAAAAGAGTGAAAACGTAATTTCCTCAGCCTGCTAGAAACTGCAACTGCACAAATTTTTAACGTAAGGAAGCGTCCCGGGCGGGCAAAATAGTGGCGGAAGAGGTTCAAATCAACAGGTGGTTGGGTTGATTTAGCTCACCGAGAGGCGACGGACTTATGCGTTTTATGTATTATTAACGTCTCGCCCTTTTATTCTTTTTTTTTTTCTTTGTTGAAAACATAAAGAGCGGTTGCTGATGTACATAATCGAAGATAATAAAAAGAATAGAATTTCTTTCACTTTGTATTTTTATTTATTCAAGTACCACAGGCAAAGCCTTTCTATTTGCTCGTCAGAGTCCGTAGTTCTCGCGAACAAATTGTTTTTCTTTGTCGTAACGGTTTTGGATAGATATGTCGTCAGATTATTCTTAAATATTCCGAGTTTTCACACCTTTTAATTCCTCTATTAGCAGTACTAAACTTTCTGTAGAAAATGCCTACATTGTATATTACAACATGCAGGAAAGACTGCTGATTCGGCGGACTGAGTACAAGTTTCAGTAGTCCAATTTCTAGCAGGACACAGGAGCTAATTTTATACCTGACTCCTCTTTACCCGAGCTAAACCTGCATGATGACCGTCCTCCCCAGCTAAACAAACGCAAGTTTTATGGATGGTTCAAAGGAAAGTGTCATGAGCTGAAGGTATTTCTTCTTCCGTCGTCTCCATTCGTTTGCGTTTACAGTTACCTTTCTCCTTGGATATTATCAACCGTCCCGTCACCCTTTTCATACGAAAATGAAGCAAGGAATGGCAAGAAAGAACAAGTAAAAAATACGGCGAAGTTTCTTGGGCGCAATCGAGTTTTCTGTACAGCGTATAATGCTGTATGAAACTCTCAGCCACGACCCATGAATCTCAGCCGTGGCCCATGAAGCTTTCACCCATGGCCCGGTGGTGGCCTGTGTTGTTGGCACCTATAGCGGTGCCAGACGCACGATCATGGCTAACTTTAACTTTAAATAAAATAAAAACTACTGAGGATAGAGGGCTGCAATTTAGTATGTTTGATGATTGGAGGGTGGATGATCAACACACCAATTTGCAGCCCTCTAGCCTCAGTAGTTTTTAAGATCTGAGGGCGGACAGAAAAAGTGGCAACAGAAAAAAGTGCTGACAGAAAAAAGTGCGGACGGACAAACAAAGCTGGCACAATAGTTTTCTTTTACAGAAAACTAAAAACGCTAGTCATCTGTCTGTTTCTCCACCGCCACTAAAGGCAAACGCACAGAACGGTGCCATTTATCCTTGCGTACGAATAATTCATTCTCTAAATCCTTGTAAATCCTCCCAGAAGCTTCTCCTAGCTCAGATGAAATTAGTCTCATTACTGTAGGAATCAAGGTGGCCTTGTCCCTCTCGGGATACACGAACTCAAATATATTTAATGCTCCCTCCTTCTCCCCCCGCCCCAGTATTCTCCTTACACTCCTCCTACCCTCCCCTCCTTCCCAACAACCTCCTCCCTCTCTCCCCTCCATCCACTTTATTTGACGATCCAAAGTTGGATATTGTTACTTGTTGAGTGAACCGGAATACAGGATCCTAAAAGACGTAGACTTCAATTATTTACTGCTTATAATTGCTATTAATGATTTCTGACCGCGCAACATTTGCGAGTTTGTCTTAATTAGACGCAAAAGCAAGTGGACTAAAAATCTTCCCCTTTATGGCAGCCAATTACGTATATATTATCAGCAATACCATGTTTAATTAGTCCCATGAACTTCAGGCTGATTCCGTGGATGCAAGTTGGGAATTTAAAGTGAGATACTCCAGATATCCATTTCTTGATTATCAAATCAAGGGAATTTATGAAGTTCTGTCGGTGATAATTATTTAATGGTTATGTAATTTACACAAGGAAGCGACAAAAGTTGCTCCCATGGGAGCTATCTATGCATGAGTCTAATTTCCTCTTTTCAAGAAACTAAATCACACACTAATGCACGAACATGCATGCATTCATTTCTACGTCTTTACAGGGTAGCATAAAGACAAAATCAGTATGTATGAACGAAGAAAAATTACCACAAACGCGTTCACATATATGCACACGCATATATGCATGAATGGCTTGCTCCAGTTAATTGTAAATAAAACACTTAATCAGTCATTCACACTTGTTAAAGATTATTACTCAGTTAATCACTGGTTTAATGATGAGACGCTTTTCAAAATGTTACGGCTAGGACATTTTCACACAATATCACCTTTATAAATGATGTACCATGATTGATTAGGAAGTAATCCTGGCGTATCAACAGGTATTTCAGCAACATTCTTACATTTCTTCCAAATCATTTTGTTTATTTTCATTGAGCATTACAAAGGTTAATGACTGGGTACAACAAACATTCCCAACTCTCTCTAGCTCTCTCTCTCTAAATATTTTTTATTAACAGCCATATAAAGGTGACAGCTCGCTTTCTAGTACTCTACTGGAATATAAAATCAATATCTAGTAACGTAATAATGATGTAAACGCCTCTGACAATCAAAAGCAAGCCGGTTAATAACAATTACAATGAAGAATAACGCAAAAGAAGGGTAGAGTGATGTAGGCTCACTTTCACTTATGACTTTGAGGACGATGCTGCATCCTCATCGCCCCCACCTCTTTTCTAGCCATCCCTTCCACCTACGCTATCTCTTCCCATCTGGCCCGAGATGCGCAACACTCTCCGCGAAAAACGAGTAACGAGATAGGTTTCGGCAAGTTTCGGCGTACCTTGGCACCGTCTCACACGCAGTATTGACGTTAGTGCGCGCGCGCGCGTTCCACCACGGCGTAACAAGTGGCCAGCGAGTGAATGGCGGCTGTTGGGCAGTTTCGCGTCACTGGACCATGAGCGGGGCACCAAACGTCCTGCCAACAAGCTGCCTTAGCTAACCAGTTTGGTGTCGGTGATGAGAGAAGAAGGTCGTGTGCTCGCGCGAGCAGCAGCCTCCTGATGAGCTGCGTCTCTCTCGATTTAAATGTCATGTGATTAACTTGAAATATATCTGCTCGCATTTGGTGATAATGGATGCATTTAACTTAAAATATATCTACTGTCAAATTGTGTCTGTGGAGGCATTATGTTGTGAAATATTACATGCTGTCATTCAATAAAATTACTTAGTTGTTGAAGTTCTTACGGATATACCTATAACCGAAGTGAGTTTGATAGAGTTATTACCGAAAGAAACTTCACTTTGGACGAACTTGACAGTAGGTTCAAGCAGCAGTCGGAATATAGGCTGGGGTAAGTAATTATTTAAAACTTTTTCAATGTCGTAACGTTTGTGGTTTTAAAATTTAAAAATTCATTTTCGTTTCCAGTTTATTTTTGTGTGTTTTTATTATTATTATTATTATTATTATTATTATTATTATTATTATTATTATTATTATTATTTATTATTATTATTTTTCTGTCGTAGACTGTATGGAATGATAATCTTTTCAAAATAATGAATTTTGGTTACGAGTTCGGTTTGTTACAAAATTAATAATGTGAAAATACCGTAACATTATAATAGGATTACTTTATGAATCTTATGAGTAATATGAAATTGCCATAACATTAGAATAGGCCATTACTTTTTATGAATTTTAGAGTAATTTGCACTGACTTAAGTAATTGATAACGGAGACATTCAAAAGCTGGTAATGCATGCAATCCTCTCTCAGACGAATCCGTTTCATATAGCCTCGAAATTCGATTGTTCTAATTACACGCGCGGTTGACAGAACGTTTGTTGGTCAGGGAAGATCGATCATCGAAACCTTAAGAGTTATATGAACAGTTGTAATGGCAGCTGTTTATGTATTTTCATAAAGTAGGGGATTTGTTGAGAGATACCAGTTCTAGTTCAGGTGAATTCGGATGCCGACTCAGTTTATTTTTCTGCCCAGAGACCAAGTCTATGTGCGGAACAAATGTTTTCGAATTCCTTTTTTCGGGGCTGGGGAAGATAGACCCATACGTCTAATTCACGTTCATCCATCCGTTGCGAGTTTCACAGGTGTTGAGTGGTGTTGCTTGCTATTTTTACTGATTTATTCATATTAGTTTGCAAACATATTTATCATACATTGCCCATTCTTACCTAAAGCTCATTAGCATATATCCATTATACGATAATGGCTTGGCCAGAACGTTTTGTAGCTCATTGTTGGTTCCCAGTGGTTGAGCATTTTTATTTTTTTTTGGAGGGGATACCTTTGGGCCAGTATTTTATTTTAGAAAGATATTATCCTAGTAATTGTAAATTATTGTTACATAGAATTTGGTGACTTAGGTTTTAGTCAGTATTGTATATAGTCTTACAGGAGTCAGAAAAATTAAAAGGTACTTGGAAAGACTTATGTTATGGAAAAATAAGTTTGAATTGGACCTATTCGCTTGCCTTTTGGAACCAACATTTGTGGAAAACTTCATTTTTACGCTGATATTTCAGAGGTTACTTTACAACGCGTATCCCTTTCTCGTTTGAATTATTAAATTCTGTAGATATTACTTACTAGCAGTATATATATATATATATACACACATGAATATATATATATATATATATATATATATATATATATATATACGTATGTGTGTGTGTAATATACATGCGTGTGTATGGATGTGTTTGTTTATGTAAAGGAATTTTGAAGAAAGCTTCATATGGTGTACTAAAAAAAAAGTACGTCAGTACATTTGTTCCCCTGTTTTAACAACAAAAATTGGCACTATATATTTGTAAATATAAAGGAGGCACCAAAATTAGACGCAAACCTTATGCATGTGCCACCATTTATATCCACATATTCCATTATCCGTCATGAGCGATATAAATAAATTTATAATTGTAGAAATGAGTGATTGTTGATATAGGCCTAGTCTGGTGACAAATATGCGAATATCAATATTTCCAACTGAATATTAAATTGAATAATCACATAAATACCTAATTATCATTCTTCGTTGTCCGCGGATAGGTAGTTCAAGTTTTTTTTTAGTCCCCACAGCTGTTAAAGCTTATCTAGCTTCCTAATTGGAATACCTTTCAGGTCCAACCCGTCCCGTTCGTCTCTTTGACCTTGGTCCAAAGTCAAGGTTAGATATATAAAAAAGTTTTTAAACTTTTTAGTTTAATTTGTTTTATAATTCCCAGTAGTTACTGGTGATTTTGAGCTTTGGGTTTTGAAATGAAGCTTCCTTACTGGAAGTTGTTGATAGTGTATTAACTATACCTAATTAAATATGCTCGTTTTGTGTTGTCATCTTCATTATTGTTGTTATTCAAATGTACATTCTGACGATAGTAAATTTTAAGACTTGTTCATTGATGCAGTGTTCAAGGACTTGCGCATTGGTACGCTTTATAAGGGTTCTGTATGGTTCGGTAATTTGTATATGGTTCTGTATAAGGGTTCGGTAATTTGTATAAGGGTTCTGTAATCTATATAAGGGTCCTGTACTCTGTATAAGGGTCCTGTACTCCGTATAAGGGTTTTGTACTCTGTATAAGGGTTCTATAATCTATATAAGGGTCCTGTACAAGGATCCCGTACTCCGTATAAGGGTTCTGTAATCTGCATAAGGGTCCTGTACTCTGTATAAGGGTCTTGTACTCTGTATAAGGGTCTTGTACTCTGTATAAGGGTTCTGTAATCTGTATAAAGGTGCTTATCCCTCCACCAGCTCTCCATTTGGCTGACTTAATGTAAATTAATCGACCTGAGTATATATATGTTGACTGAGCTGCCAGTCGTTTTAGAATTTCTTTGCCGTGTATTTAACGATACACATCTCATCTGGGCCTGATTTTCTTTTTTTACACAAAGGGGTTAATCACCGTGCTTTGATTTTGTTGCATTCCATGTAAGTTTTTTCATATTTTGAGTAGTAGTAACAGTGAGTATTTTTATCATTGATTATATCTTCATGGTATATTTTACCAGTTAAATATATATATGCATATAGATATATATATTATATATATGTACATGTATATATACATGTATATATATGTATATATTTAGCCAGTAATTATGTGAAATCATGAGGTTAAAGAAATGAAGAACAAAGATCAGTGTAAACTTCGACGGCACCATTTTTTTTAAATGGTTATTTGTATAAGGAAAATTTCATCAAAGTTGTTTCAGTGGCTGTAATTTTGTGTTGTTTTTCCTCTGCTAATGGCAGAAGTTCACTGATGAACCTTTATTTATAGCTGAGGAACCTTAAAGTTTGTATTATTTACACTACATAAATTGTGAATCTTGTTGTAGCCTTATTAAGATAAAAAGAGCTTTTTTGTACTTGAATGCTTTAAAATATGGTAGTCACTCCCGCTTAAGTTTACAGTCCAACAGAAGATTTTTTATGTTTTCGTCATAAACACTAATGACTGTTTAGGGTATAGGAGTTCGCTGGTCGCGGCTAGGCGAAGGACCGTCTGTCAAGGAGCTGGTATGGCTCAGAACAAGAGCTTTTGTTACTTGGCAAATGTTGTCTGGTTGTGTTTTGGTTCATTTGCATACAGAATACAAGACACAGATTATCCAGATACACGCCAACTGCGTTTGCCTTGTGTCCGGCATCAAAGCCTGAAAGCTAGCGCCTGTGTAGTGAGTAGATGGTTTTTCTCGTTGCGCTGAAATGTTGTACGAAAGAAGCATAGTCTCATCATGTGAGGCTGGTGACTGTGTTCTAGATGTGTCTTGTGCATTATTAGTTTATGAAGGTTGAAGCATGACCGGGTTTCCAATTCGTATTGCAGATGGCCCTTGGTTGCTTTTTAGGTATCCTGTCATTGAAAGTTATTAGCAAACTCAACTGACATTGGCCATGAAGTTTATGTCGTTCCAATAAGTTGGCCTAGCTGTGTGCCTCCGTTGAAGCCTTAAGTTTAACGGCCAACTCTGATACGCAGCATTGTAACTTTGGTTGAAACCAAAAGCAGGAATTTCATAGCCTAAGCATCATTGGTTTCAGGTCCAATCCGCTGTTTTAGTATACCATAACATTTTTCAAAGGAATAGAGCTGGTTATTTATTGAAAGTGCTTACGTTTCATTACAGGAAGTAGAATTTAATACAAAACACCGAGTGACCACATTTAGAGCTCTCGCTGTTAAATTTACTTATGATGGTTATATATTCACTATTCCTTCCTGTTTGTTTGTCTATCCACAGAATGGACCAAGATGTCAGCAGTAAACTTATTTGAGGTTTTTATGGAGGAATGGACTGTGGGCCAAGGTCCAAGGAAGAATTAATTAGATTTGGAAGTTGATAGGGCTGCGGATGAGGATCCAGTATATATATATATATATATATATATATATATATATATATATATATATATATATATATAATTGTGTGTTTTCTGTACAGTGATATATTGTAGCTCAGCTGAGCCCTACATCATTATTATGAACGATTGGTTGCTCGATCCATTCGTCATTCTGCTTTTGAAAGAATGATTCTTCTTACATTTTTCTATTCATTCACTCGTCCTTAAAGTGAGTTTTTTTTTTTTTATCTTATGACGTCGTTATCACCATCGTTAGCTCTTTCACAAGGATAAGTCACCGGACGTAGGCTATCTTTCATTCCTTTTCGTTGAGTTGTGTCATTCGACCATAAAGACTTATTTCGGAGATGTTTCACAATTAGTTCCACTTATTTTAAGCTCACAGGATTGGGGGAGGTTTGTTATAATTTGTCTGAAGGTTCATGATAGGCCTAGTGGACGCTTGGCTTAACTCCTCTTGAAGCTTGAGGCTATATCTGAAATCCCACCCCCCTTCCTCGTTAAGGGGTTAATGCCGTCAGTGCACCGGCCATGGTCTAAAGATACAGAGCTGCAGCCCTTTTCATTCCTTTTACTGTACCTCCGTTCATATTCTCTTTCTTCCATCTTACTTTCCAACGTCTCCTAACAATTTTTTAATAGTGCAACTGCGAGGTTTTACTCATGTTGTAGGTCCCGTTGCTAAGTAACCAATTGGTTCTTAGCCACGTAAAATAAGTCTAATCCTTCGGGCCAGCCCTAGGAGAGCTGTTAATCAGCTCAGTGGTCTGGTAAAACTAAGGTATACTTAACTTTTACACCTTTCAAACAGTTTAACTGTCAAATTTCAGCGCTGAATGAGCTCATAGGTCCAAGCGCTTGGCCTTTGGCCTAAATTCTATATTCCATTCTATTTTATCTTATATTTCTGATACCGTGTAGAACAATATATCTGATACCGTGTAGAACAGTACCATGTGTAAGGACTTAAATTCATTTCTTTTTAGACATTCTTTCTATCGTATATTTTTATCTTAGTTTCCTATGATTAATTGACAGAGCCAGCAACCTTACCAGTCTATTGACGACATATAAGATACAATAAATGTGAAACTTACTTTTGCTTTGATATGTTATCAGAAATACATTTTTTTTTTATTTCCGACTGGGATTGTTAGTTAACTCGTTTCCGATACAGTATTATTGTTATTTTTTTCTTTGTCTGCGTAAGAGTATTACAAAACTGCAGAATTGCTTGTCGATAAAGCAAACACTCATTTGCCTGGGACATTTTCAATATGAATTTATTGTGGAAATCTGTTACTTGAGCGTTTTTCTCTTGTGTGATATTTGTTGCTCTAAACTTTTTTGCCTTGTTTTTTGCTGGTTCAATTTGAGTTGTATTTTTCGTGACATGTTTTGGAAAATATAAGTTTGCTTATTATAGATTTTCATTTGTGTGTTTTACTAATAATTTGGAATGAGACCGCCAGCCCTTTGCCGCCTCCTGAACTAAGGATCAAGCACCTATAATTATAATTCATTGCTTAATTCCATATATACAATGGGCTTAACGGAACGTGCTCGTATCGTTCCTTCCACGTCCGAGATTCGAACCCGGGTCCTCTATCTAACAGAGAACAACAGACATCATTCACTTCCACAGCTCGCCTTTATATTGCCTTGCATAATTTTCAAAATCTCCTATGGCGTGCATGCACTCTTATGCCTGAATAGGCCTATTGGATGCTTTCCGTTCAAACACTCGTTTTGCAGAGTTCCTTTGGCTCTTAGCTATACCCACTTTTCATCCTTTTACTTTACCTCCATTGCCTTTTCCTTTCTTACATCTTGCTGTCCAACCACTCTAATTCCTTGTTTTCACTGTCTCAAGCACTGAGTGGCTGAAAGTGGCCCACTGCTGGGCTTTACAGCTAAATTTTCGTAAATCAGTTAACCAACACCTGTTTTACGACTCGTTGGCAACACTTTCTTGGTCTTCATATCATTCATCGTTTCACCTGTGTCAGCTTCTTTACCAAATTGTTGTTGTATCTCTACGTGTTTCAACGCCCAGTCTTCCTTCCTCCACAAACTAAACATACAGTTATTTATTTCATCAACTTCAACGTCACAGCCATCAAAGAGAATTGTTTTAACAATCCATTCAGGCATTCCATTGACTTTTTTTTTTCATCCAGGCGCTCAGCAGAGTTACTGAATCAGTGTTTGCTTCACACACACACACACACACATATATATATATTGTCACGAAGTGATCAAGTACATGGTTATTACACAAATATTAAATCCAAAAATTTATCTCACTTCAGCCAGACACCTGAAACATAATATTACGACTGAACACACTAAAGGTAACAGTGATCCTTTAAAACTTGCTTTTCAATTGAAAAATCAATCTAAGTTTATCAAGTTATGAGTGAGGTAATAACTGTTAAGCAATAAATGTATTAGAGGGGGAAAGGGCATCACTCCATCAAACAACTATGATTGTTTCCCTGGTCCTAATTCACTTCAATAAACACGAAGGAGAACAAAGCGTGTCTATCACTTACCTTGTGCATACACAAACAACTCTATTTACTGGTGGTCAAAAATGAAACACTGTGCTTTTAAAACTTTAAATACAAAAATTTATTTCCAAGTTCAAAAGTTATAAGCAGAGCCCACAATCTCAAAAAAATTTACTATGACTTGAAAACAATGTAAGATTGAATTAATTCTTAAACAAGATTAATTCACAAAACTTTGTATTTATCAATGATTTACGTTAACTAAGCAAAATTCAAACTATTAAGATTTACTCCAGATTTGAAAAAGAAATCTGAAAAATGAAATCAGCACAAGTATTCAATGAAATCTTGAGAAATGAAATCAACACAAGTAAAGTGCTAACTAAATCAATGTTAAATCACCAGCACAAAATCTTGGGTAACACTGAAATTACAAACTCAAGAACACATAAAATAAATGTAAAGATAAGAACATGTAAAAATGCACGAAAAGTTTATCAACAATAATTTCACTAAGGCAAAATTTATTTAAAGATTACATCCACCTTTTAAAAGATCACATTCCCCTTTTTACAAGATTAGCCTACATTCAACTTTTTACCAAAGTCATATTAAACTTTTAACCAAAATCATATTCAACTTTTTACCAAAATCATATTCAACTTTTTACCATGGTAAAAAGATAAGTAAATGCCACTTTACCGTATACTAATCTCTGCACACCATTACACAATTCCTTTTTCCTCACAAAAACACTTTTGTTAGGCCTGTTACAGTAATCTCTCTCTTATGTTAGATTCTACCAAGGGAGCATCAAATATTATTAACAGTACACAAAACTTATATGCCTGGGGAGAGTAACCATAATTTTACACACTTCTCATATAGCCTAAGAGGGGTTGAGAGAGAGAGAGAGAGAGAGAGAGAGAGAGAGAGAGAGAGAGAGCGAGCAATCTCTGCACACCATTACACAACTCCTTTTTCTTCACAAAAACACTTTTGTTAGGCCTGTTACAGTAATCTCTCTCTTATGTTAGATTCTACCAAGGGAGCATCAAATATTATTAACAGTACACAAAACTTATATGCTTGGGGAGAGTAACCATAATTTTACACACTTCTCATATAGCCTAAGAGAGAGAGAGAGAGAGAGAGAGAGAGAGAGAGAGAGAGAGAGAGAGAGAGAGAGACCACCCTATGTCTACCAAATCTCTATCTGAACTGAACTTTATTTTACCAATAGCTTTCATGATGTTAAACCAGGGTTGCCAGCTAGGTATTTGAAGAAAGTGGTCACCCTAGAAGAAACAGGAATAAACTGAGTTTCTCTGTCTACAATAGAATAAACATAATTTCTTTCTTTATGGAATAAAATATTTATTCTCTGGCTCAGAAAGCAACATAGGCCTGCCTCTTATCTGAATGACTGACAGCTTTCTGTTTTAAGCACTTGTGTAAACACACACGCAGGCCTCTGAACTGGCTATGGCTATCAAGCCTGCCATCCCTTCTCACTTTTAACTGATAATGTAAGTGGTTTCTAAGATCTCTCTGGCATAAAGGACATCCTGTCCACCTGAACACACACAGCTGTGTACACAAAAGCCTATAGGAAGACATACCTCATCTTATCACACAACCAACCAACCAACCCTTTGTAAGACCTGACTCTCCCATAAACATTATTAATGTTATTCCAGCCCATATATGACGATCACAAAAGAAAACATATACAAGCATTGTACAAAAACATACATACTACAGAACCACCTCGTTATACTTCACAACACATGAGAAATCTGAAAGAAAACACATTAAAAACACAGAAAACATTACTTTCACATATCATTAGAAATATATATATATATATATATATATATATATATATATATATATATATATATATATATATATATATATATATTATATATATTATATATATATATATATATATATATATATATATATATATATATATATATATATATATATATATATATATATATATATATATAAATATCACCATATGCTTTGGCCCTTGGAGAGTGGCTCTAGTTATCATTCTTCCAGTTTTCATCACGTATTTAGGGATGAAGTCACTAATCCCACACCTTTCTCTGTCTGGTTGTGACCCACCACAGTTTTATAGCTGCTATATGCTGATTCACTGGTTAGGTCAACAAAGATACATGGGGAGGGAACAGAATGTGCCCAAATCTTTTCGGCTAGGTTGGAGCCAAACCCAAAGCCATTTGTAGGAGAAACAAGATTTTTAACCATTTGGTTGGTTACAAGTATACAGAAGTATATGGTATGTACACATATTACACACACACATATATGTGTGTGTATGTATGTATACAAATGTAATCACGGCTACACCTCTTTTACCGTCACTAACGTTCAGTTATGCCTGCGCAATCGTCCTGTGCAGGCAAATCATCACCCCTAACGATACAGTCTTTTTCCTTAGTCCTCCGTAGCAGCCATGGCGTCAACACACGATGCTCTGGCTGTAATTGGCTGGCTGATAACATAAAAAATCTTATAAACGTCAAGTAAGACGTCCAGTGAAAGAGTGGTCGAAAAAACTAATTCATTACTCCCTTGTAAAAATGTTAAAAGTTTAAATTTGGCCCCATAGACTTTCATAATGTTAATGGAATATTTTATGAATGAAGGAAGAGTTTCATGGCAAGATAATTGTGTTAATTAAGTTAGTAATTGTTTTTCATTTTAAAGTTGACATACTTTATATATAGGCCTATTATTTTTGTTTCATTAAAATGCTTAATACTGGTTTGTTTTCATTTTAAGATTGACTTTCTTATGATGTGTTACAATGAGTGAAGATCCATAGTTTACTGCTGTTCCTTTGTTTCGTTTGTGTGTTTATTAGTCTAACTTCATTTCAAAACTGGCGTAGCCTACATGAGATGTGAGCAAAGAATAAACATGCATAGTCTAATATTGTTTTTTCATCAGAGTGTTGGATATTATTTTGTCTCACTTTAAAAATGAATTGCATGTTTGATGCATAATCATGAATAGGCGCATTATAGACCTATTCTTGTTTTACATTACTTCGCCATAATGAATATTTATTCTCATTTAAAAACTAACTTGCTTAGGCTATATGATTTGCCCAAGCAAAGTCTCACTTATATACAGTAGATTTCAATGAAATATATAAGACATTCAGGAATGATGCTACCAATTTCAGCCTTCAGTATACACAATTATTTTTCCTGTGGAAAAATGGCAAAATATAAATATATATTATTCTGACATCCGTATCAATTATTAGAAAAAAAGTAAATCCGATATATCATCAATTTAGGGATAAACACTTTTAAATTTAATTAGTAAAACTCAACTCTATGTTCTTGACAGGCACATACTATCTGTCCGGGGCAGAAAGCGAACAGCCAAAAAAGTTGCTTCTCCACATTAACGTTGAAGTGCGCATGCGCAGCCGTTTGGCCGGAGGCTTTATCGACTGATTGAGATGAGTTGTTTGCTCAGGCCGCCTGCGCAGGCAAGGAAAACTGTGCAGGTTGTTCACATTAACGTTCAGTTTTGCCTGCACAGGCCGACTGTGAAGGCATAACTGAACGTTAGTGGTGGCCTTCAAGAGAAAGTAGGTGGCGCCGTGTTGACCTTCTGGCTCTCATATGTATTTTGGAATGAGGTGGTTTACCCCATGCCCTTTTAACCATGGTTACAGCAATGCTCAAGTCAACTGAAGCTTAGAAGTCTTAAAAAGGGGGATGACAATCCACCCTTCCTCTTGATTCCATTATATTTCGTTCGAAGTAAGAACTCTCGCCATCTCGTCGGATGATTGCCATTTAAACAGATTTAATGGCTTAACACTCCCTTACCTGGTTTTACATAATATCCAAGTTTATAGGTACTTTTATTACACATTCTTGTAATTCACCTGCCATGGACAAATTAAACTTTTTTCTTTTTTTTTTTGCAGCAGTGCTGCCTAAGATCGTGTTAAAATGTGGGGCCATGAAACGAAGTAATATGTTGCCAAAGTTACTGAAACAAATACCAACAATAATTTCATTACGATATGTTAAATATTTTTAATGCTGCAAGCAAGTATACTTAGGGCCCACGAAGGAAGATATTTTCAGTAGTCAAATAATTCTTAGACCTATAATATATCTACGACAACGCTTGACCTATATATCGACAACGTATTACTGGTGTCAAGATGCCATGAGATGGGCGAAAGGAACTTGCTCGTATTACTAACCTTTACACTACTTGATATGTGTAGTCGGCTTATTATCATTGATACTACGTCATCATTCCCTATCATCATTCTCGGTTCTTTACGCTGCATTAAAATCTCTCGTCCTTCGACAGCACATAAATTACGCCAGTAAAATTAACTTTGGCAAAGTACCGCTTGTTCATATTTATTATTTCGTGATCAAGTACTAATGCGCTGTAGTAAAAGTACCGGTTTCCAGTTTACGGATGTAGCGGAAAGCAAACTCGCTCAAGGTCTCCTAACGGTAGTTACCATTTGTTTCCTTTCCGTTCTTACAGGTGAGTATAGGTTTTATTAAGTAAGTCTGAGTTGGGCAGGTGAATATTAGACTTAGTTATTTAAATGACGAATTAAATTTAATCCTTTCGGAGAAGAACTTGCCGAGGTCGCAGTCAAGCAATGTAATCCAACGTTACGAACGATGTTGTCCACGCCTCTGGCGGGATCAGTAAAACGTCAAAGCAGTCCTGGATTGAAAACAGTGATGGTTGCACGTGATTTGAGTTGTGAGAGTACATTCTTTGACCAGGAAATTTTACGAGTACATCGCTACACTCAGTCCACCGAATATGTTGTATGTTTACGCTTTGAGTGGTACAATACCATCATCTGATAACAGGATAGAAATGGCATCATTATGTGCTCTCATTATACGTCGGGGCAAGGAACCAAGTATTACAGGTGACACATATCTCACGAAACGTTGCAGATGACGAGTCGTGCATCTGTACACCCACACGAGTGTCGTTTGATGATTTACTTTAACTAACAGTTGTGGAAATTCTAATTAATAGGTGTGGGAGTTCTAGCTTAAAAAGTTGCGTAGTGGCTCGACGCCAACGGTGAACTCCTCCCACGGTCTTATCAAGATGGGCATCTTCCAGGACATGTGCTCTGACACCTTCAAGGTATTATGAATCTTCTTGTATGCTCAGAGAGTTGGTCTCAGCTACTTTCAGTTGAGGAGTAGATTTTTATGTGCTTGTGAATGATGCGGAATATTATCCTTATATTATTATGAACTCTTGGCCCGTTATGTTGTAGTTCGATTACGCCTAAAGTTTTAGTATTTTATATAGGTTCCGTGTGATTCGATCGTAGCACTAGGAGTAGTGCCCGCAGTTATTAAAACTGAAGATCGAAAATAGCATTGTTTTATTTTGGAAATTCTTGAGAATGATGTGAAGGTTGCATGACTGTTAAAATTCAGGATAGAAAATGGACTATGTTTAGTATTTATCTAGGCCTATTACGGTATATTGTTACAGGCCTAGTGACAGCCGGGTTTAACGACTTCTATTTTCATTTTACGTCTCAGAAGCCAATATAGAATGGTCTTTTTCAGTGAATTATGTAGTTGCATTATCGTTTGTAATGGATGTTTAATACGGTCTTGACCTAACTCGTTGAAAAATGAAGCGTAGACCTAATCAAGGTTAATATATGGGTCTTGGATCTACTGTATAGTGCTCCTTCACAGCGCTGTTACTCCATTAGCCTAAGGGGGATGTAGAAACTTAATCCTTGCTTAATCTCCTTAATGGGAGACATTTTGAGATCGATGACTCCCCAGGAGACGTGTGTCCACCGTTTTTGGCGTTATTTGCTCTTATTGTATTTTTCAGTGCTCTTGACTTATTTGTAACTAATTTTTAAAATACCGAACCTGTCATATTTGATGAGTAATATTGAAACTGAATTGCTGATATTTATTAATATTCATAATAATTTGCTCACACCCATACAGAACAAGCACAAAATAAAAAGGCAAATAGGCTTAGGCTAGCTTGACAAAACAAGCTTCTACAGAGCGAGAATGCATATAGTGCAGGGTAAAAGTGACAAGGAGAGCCAAAAGAATTACATTGAAGTAAACATGAGAATGATAAAGATCAACAGTTAGATACAAAATAAAATTGTGCCAGAAACATTAGTTCGAAAAGTCTAAAAATGGATGAAGCATTGAAAGTGGGATGGCATATTAATTCACTTAAGTAAATGGTGGGAGGGAGCACTGCAGCCTTATAAAACTCTCCGACGCTTGAAAATTGTGGAATGGCTCGTGGCAATTAGGCTAAGTCAGAATGGATCCATGATATTGTAGAACTTGTGTGAGAGGGACAACTAACGTTTTAATATTGAAGTTTAATACGCAGTGATACCTATTAAACTTCCATTTCCAGAGAACTCGGGGTGTGAGGGGATAAATCTGATAACATGCACGACGTAGCAAAAATCTTCATCTGCACTCTTCTTGATCACATTTCTTTAATATATGCCAGGTTCGTCTATCTTCCAATCTCACTTTTTTTTTTCACATTAGCATATATTTTCTATTCAGTCTTTTTGCACTTTGTTTATTTCCATCCCGCATTTCCAACCGGCATTTTCTCGTTAAACTGACAGAAATTAATTAAATAGTATTACGGAAATTAACAAGGAAATGAAAGCTTGCCCGAGTGCGCTCTCAAAGTAAATTTCAGAATTATCATCCTGCTGCTGTTATTCATAATTTTTTTTTTTTTTTATTGAGGCTGGTCTCTTGTTACATTAAGGGGTTAATCCACACCTTTCTTCGAGCCTCTTTTTTTCTTGTTTCCTTCGAGCGTGGGCATGAAAAAGGGTATTAGGTTGCCTGTCCCGTTAGCCTAAAAAAAGAAAAAAAAGAAAAGTTCCCCAGCACCCTTATCGACATCTTGCAAATGGTTCTTCTTCTTCTTCTTCTTCTTCTTCTTCTTCTTCTTCTTCTTCTTCTTCTTCTTCTTATTATTATTATTATTATTATTATTATTGGAACAGTTCAGAGGAAATAAGTTTAATTCACGGAGTTTCTTTTAACTTGGTCTCTTTTTAACTATGTACCAAATAGGCCTATATGGTCTAGCCCAAATTAATCCGAAAGTATGTAATTGTTAAAACCCGAAAAACTAGATTAAGAGTCGTAGAGAATTCCTCCTCCTCCTCCTCCTCCTCCTCCTCCTCCTCCTCCTCCCTCCTCCTCCTCCTCCTCCTCCTCCTCCTCCTCCTCCTCTCTCTCAGTATTAAGAATAGGTTTCTCTTTAAACAAAAGGACGCCATGGATTTGCTCCTATCAAAAATCTTTTGAATAACACGAGTCGGTTCAAGATTTTTTTTTTTGTATTAAGGATAGGTCTCGCTTATACAAAGGGACGCCAGGGATTTGCTCCTATCAAAATACTTTTGAATAACCTGAGACGTCTCAAGATTTTTATTTTACTTTTTTTATGTGTAATCCTTCGGAAACGAACCACCAACCCTTTCTATAGAACGTACGAGAGAGAGAGAGAGAGAGAGAGAGAGAGAGAGAGAGAGAGAGAGAGAGAGAGAGAGAGACAGAGAGACGTTTGTTGTAAAAGGATCCTATGCAACTTTATGACAAATTTTTTTCCATAAGAATTTAGCAACACGCTGATAATAAAATGAAAAATTTAAAGCCGTTTTGAATTACGAAAGAAAATGAATGAGCGTAATTATTATACGGGAATAGAGCGAATAGAATGATGATTCCATATTATAATGATGTATTTTGTCATTTTCTGCGTATTCCTGTTCTCATTGCAAGGTCCAGGGACTACCCCGTAATTGTGTTCTTATCTCTACCGCTTGTAAGAGCATTTAATGAGTATTGCGAGAACAAGCCTTGCAATTACCCAAGTCTCCTTGATCTCTTTTAAGTTGCTATTTTTTTTTATCTGCATTCAGTGATTTTTGTGGTTTTTATGTTTATTCTTGCTTTGACCTAGGAAGTGTTGTTGTTTTTGTTATTATTATTATTATTCAAAATGGGGATATGTGATGAAAATAACGAGAAAACAATCTGCCATGTAACTTTGTCTTAAAGCTGAATGCCCTCCTCCCTCCTCCTCCTCCCCTCCTCTCTCTCTCCTCTCTCTCTCTCTCTCTCTCTCTCTCTCTCTCTCTCTCTCTCTCCTGTGCAGTAAACTTCTGCACCATCATCCACGTCGCATACCTATGCAGTTTATCATTTTCTCTAAAGTATTCATGTTGATTCGGACACCCTTTAATTAGGTCGTTAATTTTTTTTTATACACCCGATGTTTCAAGTCTCATGTTCTTAATTATTACGATGTGCGAGCGGTTAGATGTATGTCATGAGCGCGTAAAAAAACTTGTCCCTTAATTATTAAGTTGTACAAGCGGCCAGGGGATGTTAGGTCATGTGTCTGTGGAGGTGGGGGCGTTGAACATCACCTCCTTGCAATTATCGTTGCTCTGTTGAGTAGAGTTTGTATTTTGTTTATCGTGGCTGCGGGCTCATTGCAGGTGCGTTAATTCTAAACAGAATACCAATTCAGGTACCGTACTTTGGATATATAGCGTTTTGTCAAAACATACTGTGTTTAATTCTTTGTATTGAAGTGGTCCATAATTTTGGGAAGCACTCAATCTCGTTCTTATGTCATTTCTTCGGATATATAATTGTAACTTTTTATTTATTATTTTGCAGAATGAGATTTTACAAATGTCTTTCCAGATATTAATTGCATAGTCTGTCGTCTTGGTAGGGCCCCGTTGTTATAATCCAGATCTTAGACGTGCGTGTGGCAGTGACCAAAGGTTGACAACCCTTTGAGCGAAGAATTGTGAGCCTTTTCCCTACGTCTTATTTATGTGACCTTTCACCTGACCAAGAATACAGCGAAGATGAATTAAGACTGATTCGGTTGCAAATGGCATTGCAGTGAAGATATCTAGCTTATTTAGTGTAATGACATTGTCCAGCATGAATTTAGAATTACGATTTTCTCTCTCTCTCTCTCTCTCTCTCTCTCTCTCTCTCTCTCTCTCTCTCTCTTGCGAGGCCCTGGGGGTCTGTGAGACTCAGGTTGAGAATCCCTGCTTTAAGATCTTTGCTCCAAACAAGAGCCGGGTTGGGGAGTGTGCTCTGTAATTCAGAAAACAATTGTTAACTTTTTTGTTTTTCAGTTTAAGAAGTTGTTTGTTCTTATAAGTTTGATTTCTCTGTTTTCCGGTTTTAGTACCCTCGAACTTATGAGTATAAATATGACTGAAAGCCAGGCTTTAGAAATTATTCTGCTACCAAAAAGCTCAACGTACGCAAAATCCCACACACCCGTGAAATACATTTTTACAAAAGAGTAAATGCAGTTAAAGGAAAATTATAACTCCTTTTTCAGTAATACTTGGATTTTGATGTGAATATTCAATCATCAGTCAGTCTATGTGCACATTTGCAGTCAGCAAATATGAGCTCCAGACTTCTCTGGGGCTTGCGACTCCAAATCATGTAAACAAGTCGGTCGTATTGTCAGCCATGATTCGCTTCTTACTTCTTACTGTGTGTATGTGTGTGTGTGTGTGTTTTTTTTTACTGCTTTTGTGTGTTCCTGTATTTAACAAGTTTTGTCCTTACTTGATGGACAATAGGGGCGATTAAGATTTAGTCACCCTTAGTACTCAGTGGTTTTTACGTCCAAGCCTACGAATGGATCCATACTTGCCTGTGTGCAATTAGTATATAGATGCCTTACGTACAGGCTTTACATACATGCATGGAGAAATGAGCTCTCTCTCTCTCTCTCTCTCTCTCTCTCTCTCTCTCTCTCTCTCTCTATCTATATATATATATATATATATATATATATATATATATATATATATATATATATATTTGAAGTATGTATTTATTTATACATGCATACATGAAGATTACTTGATGGATTTACATACAGCCCTTACGTAATGCATGTTACATGCTGCTTGTACAAGAAGCCTCAAAATTATATTTTTTTATTTATTCGCTCATAAAACATCCAGCAAACGTTGTCAATACAAGAAATCTTTGATAACCAGTGTATGAATCCAAACATCTGTATTTTTCCTGTTTGCTCCCCACCCCACCCCCACCCCCGCACAAAAAGGATCCACTAGAAAATCTCATCAACTCACCATTCGCTCATTGCCTCTCTCCCCAAAATCTGATTAAACAGACATACGCCGGTGACTAGTATATATAACTTCCAGTCATCTTCGTTGGCAAAGTTAAACATTACAACGTCAAGTTTCTTCAAATAAAACGTATCGTACCAGTTCGACATTCAGGGAACTATTAAAATCTTCCAGCTTTAAAGATCGGATAACTCGCCTGTGGTGTTATGTAAAAGTTACAGTATTCAGGAATGTTTATGAGAGTTGCAAGGTAGCCTTCACCGTTCGTCAATTTTCTGGCCTCTGGTAATGACAACAGCATTTCCCCGAAATCTCATTCTGTGGATTTGGATTAAGATTTCTGGGAAAGACAGTCAGTCCTTTGGTGACCGGAATTGGCGACCTGAAGAAGACAGGCAGTATTGCCATACTCAGGGTCGTTATATCAACATTTCACATATCAGGAAGAAGTCTCTCTCTCTCTCTCTCTCTCTCTCTCTCTCTCTCTCTCTCTCTCTCTCTCTCTCCTGAGAACATGTTCTCTGTCAAAGTTAAGCTTCATGAAATAATACTAATTTTAGACTTGCATATCTTATTTTTTTTTCTGATCTCGAGTATCACGCTGTGAAATGTCAGTTTTGAAAGGGTCCTCAGTGAATGAAAACTGATATTGTTAACATGGATTAATATGTGGAATTATCATTAATATTGGTACGCGTTCAAGTCTGTGGAAAAGACTGCTAGCCATCCTCTTGACTCAGGTACTGTTTTTCGACCATTGTTCTGGTGAACATGAGGAGCGTCCCTCATTCTCTCAGATGCTTTCGGAACTCCTGTTATGCCAGCACTATGCTCCTTTGGAAGTCAGTGTTCCTCACGGACTGCACGGTTTCATCACAGTTTCTTTCCACCTACTCTTCATTCTGCTGCTGTTGACGCGGACAAATACAGTCTTAACATTTTTCGAGAATGGGGTGTAGCACCTTTTTGGATTAAACCTCACTTTTTTCCTTTTTACTCCTTTTTGTTGCAGAGCCATATTAGATTGCATTCGTTCTTGAATTTGAACAAAATGCTATTAAAATTGTGGGTAGGTCAGTATTCTGCTCAGATATTTTTTTTTCCATTGAGGCGATAGGCAACAAATTTGTAGAAGTTTTAGTGGTAGACAAAGTGTGTAGAAGTTTTAACATTTAGACTAAACATATTTATTGCTAAGCTCCTAGAATGTCTCTTTCTATTAACAGAGCCTAAAAATAATACATATTAAGTAAAAAAAATTCACATTCATAGATTATGTATTACAGTATATGTGTGTGTATGTGTATGTGTGTGTATATATATATATATATATATATATATATATATATATATATATATATATATATATATATATATATATATAATATACTGTATATAAGCATATATAAAATGTTTATAACTTTTAATACATTGTCTACAATACAGTATTCAGACACACACACACATATAATATATATATATATATATATATATATATATATATATATATATATATATATATATATATATATATATATATATGTATCCATATCTATACCTATCTGTTTAATGTTTCTATCTTTCTATACACACACAAACATATATACTGTATATATCACTCTTACTACATTGCCCAGTTCATGCATCCTCTTTTCGCTTCGTGTTTGTAGTTGGTTTCTGTGATAATTGGCCCTGAATATATCTGCGTATATTAACAATTTGGAAAAGGGAGATGAAATCTCATGGGGGCAATTTGATTGTGTTGTCGTGACTTGAAAACAGTTTGGAGAGTGACGAGTTTAAAATGAAAGGACAATACAATTTACATTATTGAAAGTTTTTTCCCTTCAAGTAAGGGTGAGGTTTAAAATTACATGGGGTTGTAGTCTTTTCCGCTAGCTGCTTGTAATTACTATTTGTATGATGTGCGTATTTTTCACACACACACACATATATAACATATATATACATATAAAATACATATATATACACATATATATATACATATATACTGTATATGTATATATATACATATATATACACACATACAACATTGTATATATATATACATACACACACACACACACACACACACACATTGTATATATATATATATACACACACACACACACACACACACACACACACACACACACGTTTGTGTCAGCATGATTTTGGGATGAAGCCAAGAGTCCCATGCCCCTATCCACACTGGTTACAACTTATCATATTCGACTAACTTTCAGGTGTCTAGTCAGCTGCTAAGGTGTACAGAAACGCAGTTGATTTAACTAAACTTTCTAAATCGTTCCGCTCTCTCGGGGATCGAATCCGAGTATTATGACCAATATTTTGACAAAATGTATATATAATTTTTGAGTTTCAAAATGTATATATAATTTTAAAGATTATATATATATATATATATGTATGTATGTATGTATGTATGTATGTATGTATGTATGTATGTATGTATGTATGTATGTATATATATATATATATATATATATATATATATATATATATATATATATATATATATATATATACACAGATTATAATGGTATGCACTGTTATGCATGATGAAATGGAAAAGGTCATACGTTTGAGTTCATCCTATAAAGGAAATGACCACGATAGGCACTCCACACTTTTAACTTGGCGTTTAATGAGGTTTAATGGGTGAGTGTTCCAAAGAGGTCTCTTTAATGCCATTGGTTCAGACCGCTTGGATTACGAATCGGGAGCGTAATATCCTGCTTCCTGCTTTGCGTCATTCCTTCTTTTGCTTTTTCACTTTGCTGTTTGTTCTTCATTTTTCAATACGTCTTGTGCTAGAGTGTCGAGCGTCTTTGAACGTTATGTTTAAAGTGAAGGCTAAGCACATGTCGTTTACGGATAGATGCTTATGATTTTGCTCCGTATTTCTGAAGAAAAATTCCTACAAAATACACTAAAAACACACACACATGTACAGTATATATATATATATATATATATATATATATATATATATATATATATATATATATATATATTTTATATATATATGTATATACATACAAACTATATATATATATTATATATATGTATATACATACAGTTTGATGCGTACATATATACATACCCATATATATGTGTGTATATATATGTATATATACGTGTATATACATACATTTTGATGTGTACATATATAATATATACGTACACATACACACATATATGTGTATGTATATATATATATATATATATATATATATATATATATATATATATATATATATATATATATATATATATATATATATATATATATATATATATATATATATATATATATATATATATATAGAGAGAGAGAGAGAGAGAGAGAGAGAGAGAGAGAGAGAGAGAGAGAGAGAGAGAGAGATAGATAGATAGTGTAACTTACGATCCTTTAGCATTAAAATCCAGTCCTCGAGAAAAAGATAAAATCATCTCTTTTCATGGATATTTGCAGGACGCCGGCAGCTAGGATGGGCAAAAAAAAAAAAAAAAAAAAAACTTTGACGGTCAACAACTATGGCCCCCATCAAGTTACCAACCAGTCAGGACAAAGGTGCTGGAGGGTAAGGGATGGGGAAGTATGGGGTTCTGTTTGAGGGGGAAGAAAGGATTCAGGATACAACAGGAGGGAGAGAAGGTGGGAGAAGTGGTAAGAGGAATCCAGCCACCTGGATAGCTAGAAAATAATCTTCACTTCTTGGATTAGTTGTAGCGTACCACATAGCCTCCTTGGAACGGGGAAGTGGTTCAAAATGATATGAATCGACTATAGGGAGACTTACACCAACCTGCGTTCAGAATCAAAGGTTTTCTTAAAAAAAACTTTTATTAACTTTTCCAACAGTCTACTCCCACCTAAACAACTCGGTGTCACTTTGGGGTCATCATCATCATCATTATCATCAACTTTGTTATTGTAGAGTTATTATAGGAAAGTCCCAAAGACAACAAGAAATATAAAAAGAAGAATGGTTGGGCTTAGTCCTGAAAGAAGCGGCAGATAAGCTTCATTAAGGAAAGAAGATAAGGAAGAAAACTCCAAAGATTAGCAGCTGAAGTAAATCAAGTCACTAGATAGTGTAATCCGTGGGTACCTGTTTACGCAGAGTAAATGAGGGAAGAGGTAGCCTCATGAGTACTACAAAACTGCTTGAGAGGAGGACGAACTCTCCCCAAAAGCTCAACGGACGAGGGATCAAAATAGTACCCATAAAATAAAAACGGGGAAACCTCCTTGAATTGGAGAGAGAGAGAGAGAGAGAGAGAGGTCTAGGAAATATAGCGAATTAAAATTATCGAGCAAACCATCAAGCAGTTACGGCATCTGAGCAAGACAAGCGAGGATCACCCGGGGCATCCAAAATATTGATCGAAAGGAGAGTTGCTGTTCGATTTTCATCAGTTATGATTAGGACTTGTGAGGGAAAGGGTACAGAGAAGTACGAAGAAAACGGAGAAACTGTCATGGAGATATAGGTACTGAAATTGACAAAGTTACAGGATTACCATTCTAATGAGCTCATTCAGAAAAGTTGAGGTAAATCGTCCCAAATGAATGTAAGTTCCCCAGCTAGTATTAAACTTCTGTGATTAAAACTTACAAGTAGGTCATTCAAAAGTCTACGGTCCTTCTTTTTTCCCCTTTAGTTTATGATTATTGTGTTATTGTCATTGTTTTATTGATCATTACTGTTATTTTGCCTTGTTTGGTTTGAGAGTGGCGTTTGTTGCCCCGTCAACGATATTTCAGGTTAGATTAATTCTGCTTGAGTAAAGATCCATAAGTTAATTATGTGAACAGTTAGTAGGCGCTTGTTTACTATATCCATTTTGATAAACTCAGGCTAGATGTTACACACAAGCAATTTATATATATATATATATATATATATTATGTGTATAATATATATATATATATATATATATATATATATATATATATATATATATATATATATATATATATATATATATATATATATATATATATATATATATTGTTTGTTTTAGCGTAAATGAAAGGATGGGTAAGTGTGGTTTGAAAGTGTTTGGTCACATGAAAATAGTGGATGGTAGATATATGAAAATCGTATATTATTCAAGTGTCAGGAATGTGGAAGAGAGGAAGACCTAGAATTCTCAGGATTGATGATATTCCTGTATTGAAAGCTCTGATGATATGTAGGTGCATTATGAGGCTAATGTTGTGAAAGTTTTATGTACAGAGGGTTCATCCACAGTTCATCAGTTTAAGGATGAATATGACAGTGACCGTCATGATTATTACTAACCATTGCGCTATGTGATTTAAAATGGCTGACAGCTCATAACGGTTTTTCTGTGTCACAGTTCTCGAGCCACCTTCGTTAGCTTATCTCCTCTTGATTCCTTTTCTGTCATGCTATTGACATTCAGAATAATTTTTTGAATGTTACATTGAACTGTAATAAGTGTGCGTGTGTGTGTGTGTTGCTGTTCTTTATATCTTGTTTATAAAGAAATAAAAATTACCTTACCAACAAATTTTGAAAAGGGAGATAAAGTATTAGGGAAGTTTCGAGAGATGGTATTAACAGGAAGAAAATCCAGTTCGTTTTTACGAACACACGGGCCAGTGTTCAATTCGAGAGGTACTTAATTACCTCTGATTAAAGTTCGTGAATGATCTGTCTTTTTGAAGCGCTCGGCAATTCCCATGACAGAATTATTCGCAGTCTGCTGACGTTTGATCAATGGAACCTCATTTGGACTTATTGCAGCTTACACAGTAACGTCTGTTTCCTGATTCTTATTTGTTTGTAGGATGAGGTTACTATAATATCTCGGGTGATTCTCACAGCAGAGTTATTCATAGTCTGCTGACGATTGATCACTAATTCCGTTACCACCTCATTGCCGCTTATTTGTTTGTAGGATGAGGTTGCTAGCCCCATGTCCATCTCTCGATTTATAGAATAAGGTTAGAAATATATACAGGTAAATTAAACAACTTGATGAACGTTGAATTTTTAAAGGGTTAGATATTAAACCTGAGATAAGGCAAAATAATGCACTTCCAGTTCTTATTTCGGCGTTCGTAGAACTAGAGTCAGTTAGAAGATGTGCTGCAAGTTTTTCTTAAGTGTAAGGTCCGGAATACCGGTACCGGTAACACTTGTCCATAGTAGCTACTCTCTGGTTTGATAAAAGTAGATTGCTCTCCGAACCTTGACCTCGTTGAATGGTTTGTATGTTTTGTATTCGTTTGATTACAGTTCCCTTACTGCATTGTTAATACACAAACGCACACACACATATATTTATATATATATATATATATATATATATATATATATATATATATATATATATATATATATATATATATGGCCTATGTAGTGTGTATGTGTTCTGTATATAATCATATACACACACATATATGTACTTATATAAATACATGAGTATGTTTATTTTACGTATATTTGCCTGTTAGCTGATCTTTCAGTTACCAGTGACTATACGAAGCCACAGATGCTGCACGGATGTTTGAAAACTTCTATTCAATTTTCGACCTTCTATTACGAAATTAAGGGTTAATTATTTGTAGTATTTCTGATACTGTGTATATATATATATATATATATATATATATATATATATATATATATATATATATATATATATATATATATATATATATATAGGCTATACATGAAATATTTTGCTCCCTATTAACTTTTAAATCAATGTACTTATTTTAAAGGCATGCTTATGAAAATGCTATTTTTCTGTATAATGTTATGCATGTCTGAGTTTTATGTTTATATATATATATATATATATATATATATATATATATATATATATATATATATATATATATATATATATACTGTACATATAGCCTAAATGTATTTACTGTGTATGTGTTTGGGCTCTGATGTTTCTTGGTTATATTTTCTTTTCGCCTATATCAATCACTGTGTTCTTGTAACATTCGTTTATATGCTTCAGTTTGTTGTATGATTCATTAGTTTAAACAAGAAGACTTACGATGCTTCGACTTGTTTAAAGAGGTTTTGTCGACGAGTGCGATGAAAAAATTACATTTACTTCGGGAGAGGAACTTTTCCATATAATATGAACACTATTTTATGGGGTGATGACAGTGATATTTTGCATTAGGTGCATTGGGTGCTTGAAGCCAAAGGTTTTGTTTGGGAGAGAGCCAATAAAGAAATTGTAGAGAGATCTTGGAAATTATTTTATAGTCATGGGAGGCTTCAATTCGCTTAATTATTATTATTATTATTATTATTATTATTATTATTATTATTATTATTATTATTATTATTATTATTCAAAATTTACGTGGATTCATATTGAACAAATCAGAAATGTCCTCAATATACCAAGCAGCTATTTGTAAATAAATGGTTATTTGTAAAAAAAAGTAAAACCAGGAAGTTAAAATTATAATGTGTGTCCAAGTGGAACTAGAGGCATTAGGCCTATTTTCAGTGATGCTGTCGTCTTTGAAGGTTAACTTCCCTTCAGGACATCATTAATTTTTCGGGTTTAATGGCCTTTATCAAGGGTAACCATCTCTAAGCTGTTATCAGTAATCTACCTCTGAATCCATTATTCCATTATTCTGGATATCATCTTTAAGATCCTTTCTTTCCATTCTGTGGCGTCATTTCGGTATTTACAGCTACTGTTCTTGATGGGAGTAGCAGTTGCTTATGAATGGCAGATTAATGCGGAATTTTTGCTGGAAGTAACAGTTATTTGGGAATGGGCTCTCCCATAAATAGGAACGAGATCTTTAACTAAATAGTAATTTTTTTTGTAGCATTCAAGACAGACAGTGTGATTGTTTAGACTATATGAGAGCTTGAGAAATATATTGTTTGTGTGCCTGTGGTTTGTGTGTGCGGTCGAATGGCTGTATCTACTGGGAAAAGTCAGCTTATCTGTTTTGTTCGATCGGATTTTGCACACTGGGAGAATTTTTATTTGCTTTCTCAAGCAAGGGGTTGCCTACCAGAGTTAATGAACCATAGGTACGTAATCATTTGGTGATTTTCATTTTTTCTTCGAAGAGCTTTAAAAATTTCTTTCGGTCTACCAACTTCGGTCGTCGTTAATTATCTATTTTTCCCAGAATTATTGTGTAGAGTCTGTAACTCTTCCTTGTCACCAACATTTATTAATAGCCACTTATAAGAGACTGACAAGTAAGGATGGGTTTGGCATTCCTTGGCATGTTTGAAAAGGGTATCCCTTCAGCCGAAGTTGTAAAATAATTTGGGCAAAAAGGGGATCCCCTTGTGTCATGTCCAGTCATATGTTAGCCAGTGGAGGGCGTTTCCTGGTTTTAAATCTCAAGTGTGTCTGTATGGAGACGTAATTAGATTAGTCAAACGCTTTTTGCCCATATGAATACCAAATATGCGATTCCATATGAAACCTTGAAAGGAAAATGTAAAAATTTCGAGTTTTTTCTTGATAAAAAAATTATCAGTTTCCCCACGAACAAATTAAGGCTATAAACGAGGGAGAAAAAGTGTTGCCAAATATTCTGCTGAAGAAATTAGCAATTTTGAAGGGCTATAAGAAAATCATCAAACCAAAGAGATGTTTTCCCGAAGTTGAGCTTGGTCATTAGAAGACGAAATAAAAAAAAGTTTGATTGAATAACTGAAGAAAATAAAAAATCAATGCTCTTCCTAAAGACTAAGATGCACATATTCACAGGCATATTTTGATGATACGGTGAAAATCAAATTAAACTATAAAGATTTTTCATATATTCATATATATGTATGTATATATATTTATACACATGTATGTATATATATATATATACTTATATATACATATATATATATATATATATATATATATATATATATATATATATATATATGTGTGTGTGTGTGTGTGTGTGTGTGTGTGTGTGTGTGTGTGTGTGTGTACTGTACTGCTATATATATATTACGTGTGTTTATTGTATCTGTCTCTGGCTTTGTCAGGCATGTTAAATAATCTGAAAAGTATTGGGGTGAAAGCAAAAGCTTTGCTGATATGCCTTCTTCGTTGAGACAAAATTTATGGTTCTTGATTTTAAAAAGATTGTCTTTGAGTCAGGTCTTAAGCCACTTGTGCGGAAAAATAATAAGAGCGAAGCTTAAAGACTAAAAGCTTTTTTTTTATTAATATTTTTGCATTGTGTGCATTAAAGAGAATGAGTTTTGATATTTGATTTTGCTTGCGTCCTTCGATACTATTCCTTGCTTCAAGGCAATGCGCTCATTGTTTTGGGTTTAATGAGAAACACTTTTTAATGATTCATTTTAATCCGCTTTCAGTCTTAGATGCATATTCAGTATTAATAACAACACTACTACTACTAGTAGTAGTAGTAGTTATAGCTTACGCCTTTATTAAATTTGCATTAAGTTTCTTATGCCTTATCAGACTGGGAAAAGTGTGTAATCCCCTGTACATTCTTACTTCACGATACGCACGGCCTAAGCTATATAAAGAAGTAAAAAATGCGCCGAAGTTTCTTCGGCGCACTAGAGTTTTCTGTACAGCGTATAATGCCGTATGAAACTCTCAGCTACGCTCAGTTGCTCCTCTGATGCGATCGAGTGATGGTACGTCGGTGACGCCTCCGGAAAGCGCTGCCAGACGCGCGATCCATGGCTAACCTTGACCTTAAGTAAAATAAACATTACGGAGGCTAGAGGGCTGCAATTTGGTATGTTGGATGATTGGAGGGGGGATGATCAACATACCAATTTGCAGCCCTCTAGCCTCATTAATTTTTAAGATCTGAGGGCGGACAGAAAAAGTGAGGACGGACAGACAAATAGCATCTCAGTAATTTTTTTCACAGAAAACTCAAAATTGGTATAATGCATGAGCTGGGAATGATGGCGGCAGTAAATATCGTCGAAATTTCCATTTTGAACGTAGTCACGAATTAATCATCCACCACGAATGAGAATTTGAGTGGTATTAATTCTAGGAATTGTAATTTTTTTCTTTTTGAGCATTTCAGTCCCCGAATTTCTGCGTCGAAGATTATTAGAATTTTTAAGAGTTCAATTGAATTGACGCCGTTTCAAATTCTTGGTAATGTCGATGGTTTTATACGTTTTAATTTGATAAGCTAGTTGGAGAGTCTGACAAAATTATAATAATATTGGAGCCTAAATGTTTCAAGCGAAAGCATATCGATGTAGTTTTGTGTGGATGTTGATCAAAAAAGTTGATTTTTAGAGAAACATTATTATAAGAGCAGAATCTAAGGCTTTTTCCATATTCAGCATATTTAATGTATATGCGTAGGCTGAAATAAATTCTTATATTTATTTGCGTTTCAATGGATGTTTATATAGTCTGTGTGGACATTGTCTTGAACATAATTTCAGTTTCAAAATCCAAGGACTGAGGACTATAGACCTGATTCAGTATAGCAGTGAAGTCAAGGAACCATAGTGTTATGTATATATATATATGTATATATATTATACACACACATGTATATATATGTATATACAGTATACGAGTATATATGTATTTACGTATATATGTATAAATATATATATTGTATGTTTGTATGTATTATAATATTTAAAGCTACCGAAACCATCAGTTTTTATTTCTTATTTTTCCTTTACAAACGCTTTAACAGTAACCAAAAATAAGTAAATAGTGTATCTCTTATATTTTTACATCCACGAAAATTAAAACATATTTTAGGTGTTTGGGCCTGAAGTGTCAGTCCATACTTACTAGATTTTTAAAATGCTTCAAAATGCTGGGACGAACGTTTTGTACGTTGCTCACGATTTCAAGAGGGGAAATGGGGTTTGGCATTGTTCTGGCGATGGGGTGTAACCCAATAGAGATATAATTTCTCGATTTTAGCAACCTTGGGGAATTCAGAACTTTTTTTTACGTGTGAATACTTCAATGCAATGATTAGTATACATATAGGCCTACTTATACATATACATATACATACACATATACATATACATATACATATACATATACATACACAGTACTGCATTTTGTTTACGTAAGTTTGCTGCGAAGTTGTAAGGATATGCGCAGTTTTAAGAAATTTAATTGTAGGTAAACATTTATTAGCCTTGAACGAAACTGAAAATTAGGAAGCCTGTGCATAAATACATGTATACATACACACATACCGTCCATACATACATGCATACATACATACATACATACAACACTATATATATATATATAACATATGAATAAAAAATAATCATTCTGTTTTGAGAAAATCATAATTAATGCATCACCATTTAGTCACTAGATATATCATACCTCTTCTTTAGAAATGTGTTTTTCGATAATAGAGTCAACCATGCACTATGCATGCAATCTCGAGAATTTAATGGAATTTCGTTTGCTGAGGATACTCCCAATGTAAACACGTTCGACATGACGCTTGCTGGCCGTATGTTGCCAGGTGTTGCGTTTCGCTGTGTGCTTGAAATACATTTTAGTTTTCTGCGAAAGAAAACTATTGAGATGTCTTTGTCTAGCCGTCCGCACTTTTTTATTGCGGCCCTCTCACCTCAGTAGTTTTTATTCTATTTAAGGTTAAAGTTAGCTGTGATCGTGCATCTGGCTGTGCTATAGGAGAGGCCACCACTGGGTCGTGGCTGAAAGTTTCAGGGACCGCTGCTCATACAGCATTATACCCTGTACAGAAAACAAACAAGCAAAAAATGCGCCGAAGTTTCTTCGGCGCATTTTTTGCTTGTTTGTTTTTATCCTCTAAGTATAAAAAGACCGTTTATATTAATTATATGATCAGGCAGTTCTCTGTTGTTATATATCATCGTCATCGTCTCATTACTCTGCTAGTGGAAAGAATAATGAGTATTCGTATTTTTGCAGTATTTTTTTTTTCGGTACAGTCACCGTGAGGATTAAGATTTTGGTCCCATTTGACAGTTGTACGTTTCTTGGTAGCAGGATTAATGAACATTCAATGAACATTATATATATATATATATATATATATATATATATATATATATATATATATATATATATATATATATATATATATATTATATATATATATATATATATATATATAATATATATATATATATAAAACTTGGTGAAAACTTTCACTAGGCTTTTTTCAATAGATGGTTATTTTTTTAAACAAATCAGTCAGCAACGTGTTAGCTGGATTACCTGAAGATTAATGAACGGATTTAGCTGAAACGTTCAACAAGTACCTTACGCAGTATGTTTATCTTTTATGTGAAATTGGGCGTAGCAGAGACCTCATCTCCATAGCCTGTTACCCATTTATATTCGATAAATTGCAGACTCAATTTCATCAAAACCAGGCGACCATTTAAGTCAAAGGTCGTAGTGTGGGAAGCTTAATTACTTCTTACTAGCCTAAATGCGTTATCATTGTCATACAGTAGTAATAAGAATAATAATTACCTAACAAGTATCTTGACAAGTTTAGCCCCTGAAAGTTAAAAAGCATATAAAAATTTTTTGCAGTACAAATGCTCGGAAAAGATACTATAATTCTATTTGTTGTGATATATAACGAATTACAATTTCCTATTCATTTTGCAAGCTTTACCTGCAAAGGTCAAAAGTCAGTGGCACATTTTCATACCATTCCTCATAGCTGGCGGGCATACACGCATTAATGCTCTAACAATTAATTATTAATATTTTTAGGACTGAATATTAAACTGATGTGTGAAATCATTTCGTTTATTAATTATTTCCTACTTTTTATGAATATACTCATTGTGTATTTAGAAAACATTTAAAGCAACTATGACGGTTGAAAAGTGGGAAGCGGAGAAAAGAGAAGGAGGAGGAATAGAGGGGAGAGGGTTGACTATAATAAAGGTAAACAAAAAAAAAAAATGATTGAATTCTAGCATGAAGGTTTTCAGTTTTCTTCCGTTTCGAATTCAGTGTAGCGAGGGTTGTTAGATACCGCATAAAAATATCTATAATAATAAAATCCGAGTGGATCTTTCTACCGGCGGGGTAGGTGGGGGATCGGGGGAGTAGGGTAGACATGACACATCCACCCTCCTCCTGCAAACCTGTTTGTCCGCCCCGGGTGGGGGAGGGGTAGGTAGGGGATCAGGTGGGTAGGGATAGACATGACACATCCACCCTCCTCCTGCAAATCTGTTTGTCCGGCATGGGTGGAGGCAGTGTAGGCAGGGGATCGGGAGGGTAGGGGAAACATGACTTGTTCACCCTCCTCCTGGTGGGGGCGGGGTAGGTAGAGGCTCGGGAGGGTAGGGGAAACATGACGGGCAGCGCTGGGTTCCAGCGCAGTGTAACACGCGCCATCAAGCTCGTATAATAAGTTCCTTTCTTTAGATGACGAAGCTATTGAATTCTGACATGGAGCATTACGATTTTCCTTCGTTTCGAATTTAATGTAACGAAGGTTGTTAGATATTGAATGAAATTATATACATAAATTCCTTTTTGTGGATGTCGAGGTTTTTACAAATCTTGGCGTATATGGGGAATAGAGAGGAGGGGAAGGGGAATGGGATAGATGAAGGTGAGGAGCTTAGAAGGAAATTGGGCCGTAAGTGGGAAGGGTATTTGGAAGAGGAAAGAGAAGGAAAACTAAAGAATCTTGAATCCTCTTAATATGAATGAACGCAGAATAAAGTATCTGAAATCTTATGAATGAATGCAGAATAAAGAACCTGAAATCCTCTTATTACAAATGAGAGCAGTGAAAGAACGCCGAGCTGAAGAGGCAGCAATGACTCAAATAGTTCTTTCATGTAGAATTCAGTATTTCATTTTTCCTGTTCCTCATTAAATGTAGCTCTTAGGATTTTTTTCCGTGGGGTTCCATGGGTCCGTCTTCGTGTTGTGATCACCATTCATTACTTTAATTTTTTCATTGAAATTATGTCACATTTGACGTTAGTTGTGGTTGTATAGAATGATGAGTTAGAAGAATACACACTAACGAAGTCACGGAGGTGGTGGCTGTAATTTATGTATATTATTACTCTTGTGCGCTTTGGTCTTTGAAGGAGTATTAAGATAATTTCTAGAGTTCAAAGGACGATCCATGAAAAGCAAATTAATAGCTTCAAAATTATGTTGTCTACAGAAAGAAAGACAGCATTAAAATGTGTGTCGCCGAGAGTAATTAAGTTGTGGAGAGAGAGAGAGAGAGATCTGCTTGAGGGTAAATTTTTTTGAAAAGTTTCCTCGTGAGTTCCAGGAAATTGACTCGGCCAAAAGGCTTTCCTCCTTGACCTTCAGTCTCTTGATTTTTCACAGAGCTGGGTTAAACGATCTGAAGAATTCTGACCACCTCAGTAGTACCCTCCTCAGGAGATTCTAATGATCCCTCCCTGGGAACCGCTGAACACAAAAAGCTTTGAAGGAAGTACTTAGCTGCGGGTGAAATAAAGACCCGGGGTCTTAAAAGATTAAAATATTTAACATGGTTGAAAGTCTAGATTTTCGTACCGGAGTTAACGAGCTTAAAGTTTGAAGTATGGTTTGAAATATTACAAATCCTTCATATTTTCCTCAACGCCTTTCTTGTTATATACTGCAGTTGTATAATGTAATGCCCACTGGAGTTACACACATATTCATTCATTTATTCATCCCCGTAGGGGGTACTGCCGTCAGTGCACCTCACTCGATGCACTTTAGGCATTACTTAAGGTTCTGTGCGGGATCCCTTCGGCCCCCAGCTGCAACCCCTTTCATTCCTTTTTACTGCACCTCCGTTCATATTATCTTCCATCTTACTATCCGCCTTCTTCTAACAATTGTTTCATAGCGCAACTGCGAGGTTTTCCTCCTGTTACACTTTTAAAGCCTTTTTGCTCTCAGTTTCCCTTTCAGAGCTGAATGACCTCATAGGTCCCAGTGCCTAGCCTTTGGTCTAAATTTTATGTTCCATTCCATTCATTCATTCATTACGGAAAGTTTTAAGTACGGTTTGAAATATTACAAATCCTTCATGTTTTCCCAAACGCCTTCCTTATTATCTACTGCAGTTGTTATTATGTGATGACTGTTGGAGCTATTGATTTATTCATTTATTCAATCTTTTATACATTAACTGGGAATCAAGTGAGTCATCAGGGGAATATAAGAGGGAATAGGAATAATTACGAAGGAAGAGTAGGGGGGAGGCTTGTATTTGAAAGGGAACTCTTGACTAGACATTTAATGGATTATCTGTGGGTTTCGTCGTTATGGTTGAATAAATAAAATTATGATTTATAGATGGCGGAAAATTACCGTAACCTTTGAAGTTCTAAGGATCCCCTTTGTTGACTGTGAATGAAAGGTGACTGTAAAAGTATGAAAAGGAATAATGCTAATAAGGATAAACATGGTAACAGAATATTTCATTTTTGTTGTGGAAAAAGATATGGTTTTATTTTATATTTTATTAATGTAAGTTTTTCGATATATTTTTCTTCTACCAAATAAGCATGTTTGAGGTTTAATTTTATAACCAGTAGTTTTGGTATGAAATGTGTTATATCCTTCATATTATCATTGCTCTCCTAGTTGTAGTTTTTTTTTTTATTTTAATGTCTTGAGGCGTGTTTTGGGAGAGGGACGATAACGAACATGTGATCTTTTTAGGCTACCAATTTGCTCGCACGAAAGAAAAATGTAGATTCAGACTTTTCACTCTTTCGAAAGCCATTTATTGACACAATGTGAATCATCTCGACGGATGTTGCCATGGTTATATGGGATAGAGTTTTTTCATATTTGCTGACCAGTGCCTGAATCAATGACAATAGAGAACGTTGTTGGCAGCGTCAGTATGAAATAAGGTATGAATTAGTATTGTATTTAATTGTTTTGTTTGTTTCTCTGTTAGAAACGTTTCATGCTATTTTGCTATCATTTCTAATGGCAATGTTCGAATTGCAATAAAGAGACTAAATGCCAGCGAAATTGTTACTCTTCTATATGACGGACTTTTTTTTTTTTTTTTCTAAATGTAGGAGGTGATTGGACGAAGATTTTATTCTCATCATCTTCTCCCCGAGAAGATCTGAAAGAGAAGGGAAGTATAAAATAGGGTCGCTCAATCCAGCGGGAAGCGATAAACCCTTCGAAGGATGGAGGACTTTTGAAGCAGGTCCTTTAAAGATGCAATACGGTTCTAAAAGCACTACTAGGTGGTCGGGCCATACTCACTTGAGATGCGTACTGAACTTGGAGATATAAAAGGTGCTGTTACCATAACTTACCATAAATTTTCTTCCTCTTATTTTTTTCTTCACCCGTGCCCACATTTGACAGAAGAAAAGAACAAGGAAATGAAGAAAGGAAATATTCGCTCTGTTGGTATCAGTAATCCTCAGATTAGACTCAGGTGAAGGTATCACTTGACCTGAGGTAATTAGTCCTTGTGTGGATTACTAATCCTCAAATTAGACGGTCGGGTGATGGTGTCAGTAATCCTTTAAATTAGGAATTCTCTTCCCTAGGTCGATATCACATTTAATTTTCAAGGTGTTCTAATTTAATTTTCAGGTGTTGTCTGCAAAAATCTCCCATGCACGGGAGATTCCACGAAACCACTCGGTTTACAAAACTTAGAACAATGCTTCAGAATGTAAAAATATTCTACAATTACAGTAAAAGACTAGATACAGAGGCCGGGGTGACTGAACAAAGAGAATCCAACTTTTTGTTCATGTATTCTTTCATTCTTTGACTCAGTGTGCATCAAGGGAGGGACTCGTCAGGAACATTCAAGAGACGGAATAAGAGAGAGAAGAGAAAGGACTGACAAGGATCGTGTTACGTTACTGGGAAAGCGAAAGATTAATCTTTCCCCGTAAATTTCGTAATGACTGCATTTAAAACAGTGAAAAAATATGGCCTTAATCAATTTTATTCGTTGCTGCAAACCATAGATTCTTAATGAACCTTTAGATTATTGTGAATTACACCGGTACTTATAGTAGTAGTAGTAGTAGTAGTAGTAGTAGTAGTAGTAGTAGTAGTAGTAGTAGTAGTAGTAGTAGTCTTCTTTCTAAAAATGCGAGGCTGAGTGCGTAAGCCCATAAGGAGGGTCCAAGTTCAGATAAGTAAAATGGTAATTACTTTTATGCCAATAATTAAGATAATGTAGGT
>NC_089781.1:90207987-90210487 GCF_040412425.1 Macrobrachium rosenbergii
AAAGTTATAAATTATTTGTTTTGGGAGGACCTCGATTTAGGTTCTTAGATCTCAGTTCTCCTATTTCAGCCATGGAATGTCATTATGTTATACCTCAAATTTTATTAAATTCTTGTATGAATGGGAGAGCTGTTTAAAGAGGGCCCCGTGTGTCCTTAGTGTAGAATAAGGGCCTTGTTAAAGCTTATATGATGCTTGTTAGTGAGGTTACGAAGAGGTCATTGAACTTAAAAATGTATTTGAATCGCACGTTATGAGGTTTGTTGACTGGTTTAGAGACGGAAAGTGGCGCTGCAGTGACATTGGTCATTGACGTTGGGAACAAAGCCTGTTTGGTATCCTGCGAAAAGGTAAAATTTGTCTTTGGGTAGGATGTTGAGTATTCATGTAAGTACCAGTATGATGTGGGTTTATGTAGCAGGTTGAGAAGAGTTAGTCAAGAATAACGCTGGCTTTAGAAAAGATGAACCACTCCATTTAGCGGTTAAAACAAAACATGAGTTCGAAACCCGTCCGGGCCACTGTCAGGTCTCTCTGTTGCCAACTGTCAGGTTTCTATGTCACCAATGGGTAACGGTATTTTGAGAGTCAGCTGTGAAAGTCGTCATTCGAAATTAAAGTAAAATTTAGGTTGTTTATTTAGCCAAATTCTTAAATGCCTGCGTTTGAGAACACGTCAGAAGTACGTTTCCTGATTACCATTTTGGGTTTTTATTATGGAAATGACTGTTGTCACTTACTTAATATGTAGGGTAACGGGATTAGTAACAATGACATCCTGGCCTTTCGACTTTAGCCTAGAGTTACTAGTTGCTTTGGGAACAAGGTCTGTAGCCCCACACCTACCCCTTCTATTGATACCAATAATAATAAGGATAATATAAAGGGTCATATATATATATCTTCTTCTTCTTTTAACGTGCTTTTATTCCCATTTTTGTATGGGGTAAGCACGATGCCTTCTTTGAAGGACTTTTTGATTTGGCTTTGGGGTAGACCTGTGGTCTCGATCAGCTGCCCTGCCTGACATCTTAGACCCCGGTACGTATCTTTCATGTATCATACCCGGGTCATAGTTCGAGACGTGTGAGATGTTTGTTATGTTTTTTTTTTTTTTTTAGGTGTTATGGCTTTGTTTTGTGTGTATTTAGTCTGTAACATCCATTTGCTTTTTAAGCAAACCTATCCGTTGATTACATATATAATCCCGGGATGTCTACACGGATATAGTGTCTGCCTCTCTGACCAGTCGGCTGGGTTTTTGAATACCTCTACGAAGTCCGAAGCTGCTGCTGTAACCGACTGAGCCACCGAGGGCTCTAGGGTCATATATATATATATATATATATATATATATATATATATATATATATATATATATATATGTGTGTGTGTGTGTGTGTGTGTGTGTGTGTGTTGTATTTATTTATTGATATTTGTGTGAATGTGCATGTGGATGTGTGTGTATGTGCGTGCAACCTTTGGGTATAATATTTCTTAGTCTATTCTTATTAAATGTTAATCTTTTGCAGCGTATGTTATTTTGCGACAGAACCTTCAGTGTCATTGTTATTATTATTTTTTTTAATCTTCAACGCAAAAGTTCTGAAGGAAAATGTTTGTGTGGCACCTAATTTATTTGTCCTTTTGCCGACAATTGTTTCAGCGAATAACTCATGGCTATCAGAGGAACAACAATGATCTCCCTCTAAAGGCAGCGCAACCTAAAAAGGAAAGTCAGCAATAAGATTAAAAGCCGAAGTCTAGCACATCGTAACAACGGGGCCATATATCAGCATATTGTGGATATTTATGACCATAAACCTTATTAGAGCTACTGCAATTATTCACCCAGAGGATAACTATGGGTGGCTGGTAATTGCTGAAGCAGTGAGCATCACACTGGAGCAGCCTGTGTTGAATATTCAGGAGACTTCAGATTCTGTTCACTCCTCCAGCAAGAGGAAGAAGTTCTGCTGAAGGCGTTCAGGACTCTCAACAGGGTCTTGGGAACCGACTTTGTATAAATTTATGTAAGGCAACCAACGTCTTCAGTTAAATGTCTGATAGTTTTCAGTTTTATTTTTTTATTTTTGCCTGTTCAGCTGTACTGCCATTATTTAGGCATAGTAGTTTTTGTGTAAAATTGCCCTGATGATAGCCGCGAGTTAATGGCAGAAATGTCTGTCGACAAATGAATAAATAAATGGAGCAGCATGGGAACAATTTTTGTGTTCTCATTCAGAACTTTAGTCTTGAAGATTAGAAAAGGTGCAGGAAACTGGCAGTGCTGTCGCAAGATAAAAGAAGCCATTTGATATATGTATATATATAATATATATATATAAATATATCTGTATGTATGTATGTATGTACTGTATATGTAGTGTGTATATATACAGTACATATATATATATATATATATATATATATATATATATATATATATATATATGTATATATGTATATATATATGTATATATATATGTATATGTATGTG
>NC_089781.1:90215487-90245487 GCF_040412425.1 Macrobrachium rosenbergii
AAGAGATTTGCATATACAGCACAATTTTTAACGGAGAATTTATATTTTGCGCGAGTCAGAAAAACGCTCCTTTTTTTTTATTTTTTTTTTTTTGACCACGTGAAGGAAAATGAAAAATAAAGCCAATCTGTATTTAATCACCATCAGCTCATTGTTATGTAAAGTGGCATACCTATCATGACTACACCTGCAGCGAAAATGAATTAAGGTAATGGAGAGCTGAAGTCTCAAAGGAGAATTTTAATAAAGGTAGATTTGTAGTGTTACCATGCGGCTACGGGTCATTTGTTTCTTAGTTAGAATCACAAATACCGAAGGATGTATCCCGTTTGTTATTAAGGGTTACAGGACACATAGATGACCAGACATATATGATATTCCATTTCGTCAAAGATGCAGGATATGGGTCCTGAGGGATTGAAGAGAGAAGACAGGAAATGCCTCACTCACGGTCCTTTGAAAGATCGAATATCACGGTTTTGTGGGCTATGATCAGATGTGCATATTAATTTAGATCCGGATTGACAAAGGGCAAAGGGTAATGGCGTCTAAAAGGTTGATATAGTTGATTGTGAAGATGAAAGAGGGCGATACAGTTCAGGGTCGAGTTTTGAGCCGCCTGGGAGAGGAAGGTTCAGGAAGGGAGGAGTGATGTTGAGTGAGAGGGAAGGGCAAGGAGGAGAGAATAGGGAAGTACTGAGGCAGTAACTGAAAGAAGAAGAAAAAAAAAAGGAAGAAATGGACAAGATTAAAGGATGAGGGAGAAGAAGGCCAGGAATGAAGGTTCATGAGAACCTTCAAGGGAAACAGCTGTGCTATAGGGGCAGAGTAGATAATGAGACTTAAATCTGTCTCCCAATGTTTAGGACACCGTTTTGTAAACTGATGTGGCCGGTTGTTTACCAGCAGGTCTTGCAAATAAAGGAGTGACTTAAATACATAAAAAACCTTTGACCTACCCTACCGGATTATGCAGTATCATAAGCTGTCTGGAATCCGTGAAATTATTAAATACCCCGTTGTTCATTAGTAGAATTTGTTTCATTCACTTTTATTAATTTGAGGAGCCGGAATCGGGCGAAAACGCCAATTTTTCTTAAAAAAAAAAAAATAGTGGGTTAAGGAAAATATTAGTGCAGATGAACTTTTGTACCATCCTTACCTGCCATATATATCAGGAGTAAATTCTTAAAAAAAAAAAAAAAAGGTTTCCGGACGAGGCAGGCAGCTGACCTAGAAAGATCAAACCTGGTGTGATTTGGGACTTGTCCTGCGTGTACCAGCTCGTTCGTGTAACGAATCCTGCGAGTAAAACCAGCTCTGCACAAACGAGTTACATGAGAAGGTAGCGAGGGTTAGTGACAAGGTACCTCTGCACGAGATTTCTTAGTTGTTTTTGGGATAAGTGCTAGGGGGAGGGAGGGGGTTGGTCTGTAACACGTGGGTCGGTTGCAGTTCAAGGTCAACAATATAGTGATCTTTGCTGCCTTAGAGATCTTTGCTGTTATGCTTCTGAGCTGAGCAAAAGCTGGTGTGGAGAGGACCCTGCACGTGTTGTAGTTTTGTATTTCTTTTTAGATGGGATAGGAGTTGTTGGAGATTGTTTAAATTCCTGTTGTAACTCGCACAGTAGATTTTCTTTAATTATTGAAGCTATTTACACATTTAAAAAAATTTAGAAATATATGTTGCAATGATTTTTACTGTAGAAATTAGTTTTTGGCGAATTTAATGATTTTGTTTTGTTTTGTGAAAGTATATAGTAGCTGTAAGGATAAGGAAATTTATTAAAATTTTTTTTATTCAAATAGTTGGTTATTTTTTTGTGTGATTATATTGAAACAATTTCACTGCATGTGGTATTTTTGTATTTCTTTTTAGTTGAGGTAGTAGCTTTCCGAGACTATTTAAACTCCTGTTGTAACTCGCACAGTAGTTTTTTCTGAAATTATTGAAGCTATTTACACTTTTTTTTTTAAATTTAGAAATATATTTTTTTTTTGTTCGGATCTTAGTGTTTGGTAAATAATATTAAAATAATTTTTTTTCCGTAGAAAGTAGTAGTCGAATGTAATGAAATTGTTATTTTGTTTAATTCAAATAGTTGCTGTAAGGAAATTTATTAAAATTTCCTTTATTCAAATTGCTGGTTATTTTTGTGACTTTTTTAAAATAATTTAATTGTTTACATGATTTTGTGTTGAATGTTATAAACTGGAATACAGTAAGTTTGGAAGGAGTTTATTGGTTTTTATAAAAAGACCCCTAAGAGGCTAAGGTTAAGGGTATCCATGCAAGATGAAGAGAGAGAGAGAGAGAGAGAGAGAGAGAGAGAGAGAGAGAGAGAGAGAGAGAGAGAGAGAGCGCGTTGGATAGGTACACAACGAATTTTGATTAAGAGCACGTTTTGCAAATCCTCTGGTGCTGGATGAACGGACGGACTGGCGTAAAAATATTATGTGAAAGACCTGCTTTTGTGAAATGGAAATTCTGTTTACTCAAGTATTTTTAGCGTTGCATGCAGATAGCTCACCAGACAAGATTAGAGGTCGTTGGTTCTTTTTCCACTCAGCAGTATTTCGTAATATATTTGATTGTGTGTATATACATATATATATATATATATATATATATATATATATATATATATATATATATATATATATATATATATATATATATATATATATATATATATATATATATATATGACTTTGTTTGACTTTGTTTCATTTTCTTAAAAATATTCTTTGAAGCTTAATGAATACAATTTAAATAGTAATGTTTGATGAAGATGAAAATATTTTTGACGTACCACCTTCATGAGATAATTATAGTTATTACTATTATTGTTATCGTTCAACAAGTACCTACGTTCCTATAAAAGACCAGAGGGCGAAACTAACTGTTAATTTTCCTAATGAGGAAGAAGCAAGAATAAATGAAAAATGGTAAAACGGTGAAAATGAAATAATTCAAGATAAGTAAACAACAAGGAAATTAATGTAAATATATGCGCACAATTAAGGCAACGGTACATAGAGCTTCAATGAGCATTACTGCTTCTCTTATCTTAACGAGCAATTGTATTCATAGCACTTCCAGGTGGATGGTTGGGTCTTCAAGATTAAAAGCCGGCCTTATGCCAGCGTAAATCCGTGCATAATGGCGGCCTGTAAGTGAGAATAAGGCGCTGAATTGCATAAGAGGCTTGGTGTGGATCTGTGGACTCGAGTTACCAACCGAAACGGTTGCAGTAAAGGGAATAGAAACCTATGGCCCAGGCCTGCAGGGTATCTTGTGATTCAGTGGAATGAAAACGCTGACTGTGCAAAATGAGACGCTTGCTGTAATTGTAGAGGCATAGACATTTTAGGCAATAACAAATGTTATTTTTTGAGAAAATAGTTTTGTGGTGGATGGTCAAAACTGATAGTCTTCCGACGTTGTTCTAACTCATAATTCATATTATGGAAATGATAACCTCTGTTTTGAGTATATTTCCTTACAAGGTCTGTAAAGTTACAACGTAATGCCGTTATTACTGTAGAAAGAGGAAGCCTTTCGAACACTGTGTAATTGTCTGGTAGCATTATATTTTATATCTTTTAAGTGCTACAAAAATGTTCGAAGCCGAAGGTTAATCCCAGTTAATACGTATTCAGAATAATTAACTACGATTTTTTTTTAGCGAATCATTGAATGGGATACGGTGCCAGATCAGCTGACCAAGAAAGTCTGAAAGCCTTGATGTTGCATTATCTGCATACTATCTTACTTTAAAGGCCGATAATTAAGTTACTATTAAAATATGAAGATAACGAAGGTCCATGACATGACCCTGTGGAACGCCAGACACCAAGTCTGAAAATCTTGGTGTCGCATTATCTGTATATTGATGTTGTGATGTCAGTTTTAATAGCCACATATCAGTCACTTAATCTGCATACTGTCTTATCTTCTTTTGAAGGCCGACTGTGAAATTATTAACAAAATCCGAGAATGACAAAAGTCCACACGATCACCCTGTGGAACACCAGACACGGTAGCTCTAGGCTTACATGAAAACACTATCATGAGCCCTGTTGTCGGTCACTTGTACTGCGAATGAGATAAAGGACATAACTTCCGGCATTTAAGTTATGAAATTCACGCATAAAGTCGTGTGGTTAACCAACTCAAACGCATCTCTTGAACCATTGATGAAAAAGTTTAGGTCCGCACCTTTGTCTTAGGATGCAGGTAGTTATATTTGAAAAGACAAAGTAATTAATGGTTTCCTGTAAACTTAATGGCTCTCTAGTTAAGGGGAAGAGTCTTGTCATACGAGGTACCTACCTTTATAATGATTGAAAGATAAAATATTTTTCAGAAAACATGGAGATCACAGAGAGAGATTGGAAGTTGGTTTGTAATTGTTGCAAACATCACGTGAACAAGCTTATGCCTAACCCTAAGATTAGCTATTTAAAAACGACTAAATATGTAGCATGCTCACTAATGTGTGATATATATATATATATATATATATATATATATATATATATTTATATATAATATAATATATTATATATATATATATATATATATATATATTTATATATAATATAATATATATATATATATATATATATATTTATATATAATATAATATATATATATATATATATATATATATATATATATATATATATATATATATATATATATATATATATATATATATATATATATATATATATATATATATATATATATGTGTGTGTGTGTGTGTGTGTGTGTGTCTTTGTACGTATATTATGTACATATATATATAAACACACTTGTCATAAAAATGGAACGCTTATATCGTTCCGGTGTGAGACAGACGCCTGCTGTAGGCTTATGCTTGTTATCAAGGCGGGAGCGTTTGTCGCCTATTTTCGAGTTCAGCCGTCGCCTGAAGCACTCAGTCAGTCTCGGGATTTTTGTCAGATTCTCGGTGTGGCTGGACGCGTCAACGCTCGTAGGCCTAAGAGTGGAAGCCTAAACGCAAGATTACCTGTTTCAGACCTTGTCTGGGAAGGCTGATACTCACCTTAGTGTCCTATTCTTCATTCTCTCGCCTTATCTCGAGAGGAGGCCTAAGGGGCCTATGTTTGTGGGTGTTATTTTTCAATTCTGGTTTTAAGACGGACGTGGCACTCTTGGAGTAGGGGTAAGTTATGGGGCTGACGAATGCCGTGGTCCTATCTAGTTCCTAGATTGCGGATAAAAGCACCGCATCGTGCATGGTTACAAGCACGTAAAAATATATGGGCATACGCGTAGGAACACGAGTATAAATATTTTGTCTATATTTATATATATTTTTATAGTTAAATATATATATACTATATATATATTTATTTATATAAATATATATTTATTTATTTATTTTTAATTATGTACAACATGAAGAGAAATAGGCCCATAGAATATTGTTTTTTTGACCTTTTTATCTTCATAGTATACTGTTAGATTACAGTAAAAGACATTCATATATATATATATATATATATATATATATATATATATATATATATATATATATATATATATATATATATATATATATATAACTTATATATATAACTTAACAACAAGCCATTCTTCTGATATACATTATATGTAGTCGATACTCTTTTGATGATTTATAAAGGACGCTTCAGATTATGTCTGCCCACGCTAAAAAAAAGGGATACCAGCTCCATCCATAATGAAACGTGTCATCCCTCTTTAGAATCTGTAGATTGGTGTACGATATCAAGGTTCAAGACCTGCCTGAAGTTGAAGAGCAGCATCCGAGGGACGAGTTTTTTTTTCTTTCCTTTAGTTAATTTAAGCCGCCGTTCCGCCTCCCCGAGTGTTTGTTATTGGATATCGGTAGAGTGTATTCTGGGTCCCCAGTCTCTGTGCTTCGCACGATAAGAATGTGTCAAACAGGAGAGCTGCTTTCATTTATCGGCTGAGATGTTTTATATGACGCGCCTTTTTTTTTCAGGGTGAAATTTAAAAATATTAATTGAAAACAGTTTTTTTTTTTTCAATTTTTTCATCTTTTTATGATTTTCATTTGAGATTAATATACGCTTTGATGTGACTTTGAAAAACTTATTCATCATTTTTTACGTGTTGCGATATTAATCTTGATTTTTCTGTCATTTTGAATGGTTGAATTTAAATTCTTTTCAGTCTTGATTCATCGAATTTTGATTTTGCCGCCTTAAATTTGTTACTAAAACATCAGATAAAAAATTTTAATGCAGGGCTGGTTGAACATGCAGTGTAATATGCGTATGTAACCCAGGCTTGAATTAAACGAAGAAATAAGGAAAAATGGGGTCCTTTGAAGGCTGAAAGATTGTCAGAGGTACAAGAAACATCAAGGGGAAACCATTTCCTAAAAATGATCTGAACAAAGAGTTGCCATGCCAGCCTCTCTTATAATTTATGTAAAATATTTTCCCAAGTCACGAGTAACAAATGAAGCTTTTTCCTACGTGGCATCTGCTCTTTTTCTAAGAAAAAAGGTTTTTATACGTGATTCATGGTTATCCTCGTTCGCATACATACACATTTCAAATCGTCTTGTGATTCTTACTAGCAAGTTTGGTGAAAATTGCTTTTTTTTTTTTTATTTTACTGACCCATAGATACGGTAATTGGATTGCCTTTTATTATGGGTTCTTGTTAACAAAGTTCTCTTCTGAATCTGACCATCATCTTCGGTCAAAATTAGATGTAATTTTTTTATTAGTGTCCTAAATAATGTCTTGTGGGTGCTGTTGTAGTTTGTCTGTCATGAAACGAAATTTTCAGCGGCTCTGAAATTTTATTTTCGGTCAGAATTAGTTGTACTCGACGAAAGATACATAATGTTAACTCGAGTGCATAGGAATCTTTTTGTAGATTCCTCGCCTACGATGTATGTTATTTTACTGTATATTTCGTCTCTTTGCTTGTTTTTCATTTTTTCACACCCTTTTTGGCCTATTCCATATGGATATGGGCGCATTTTGTATAATAGAAAGGATTATAACACAAAGTGTCACTGATTCAGAATATGTGTTAGGATTCGCCTCTTGGGATGTGTTGTCTGTTGTTGTTTTACTTAATTTTGCTTCATTAAGGATTTTGTTATTTCTTTTAATTTTGCTTCATTGAAAGATCAAGTCTTTCCCTTCATCCTCTTCTCATATTTTCCTTAATTCTGTTTGATGAAGGCTTGCTACATCCCTGTATTTGGCGTCATTTATTGCTTTCGCATTTCCCTTATTCCCGTGCGGTGAAATTTTTTTTCAGAGCTGTCGTTATTTTCATATATATTGCTTAGGTGTCGTTATTTTCTTATGGCTTCGCTGTCGTTATTTTCATATATATTGTTTAGCTGTCGTTATTTTCATTTTGCTTAGCTGTCGTTATTTTTTCATATATATTGCTTCGCTGTCCTTATTTTCATATATATATTGCTTAGCTGTCGTTATTTTCATATTGCCTAGCTGTCGTTATTTTCATATATATTGCTTAGCTGTCGTTATTTTTATATATATTGCTTCGCTGTCGTTATTTTTAAATATATTGCTTCAGCTGTCGTTATTTTCGTATACATTGCTTCGCTGTCGTTATTTTTATATATATTGCTTAGCTGTCGTTATTTTTTTTATACATTGCTTCGCCTAATTCAGTTGTTTCCCTTCATGCTTCCTCGTTCATGCAACGCGACATACATTAGGTCTTTAAATATATACCTTGTCTCTCGTGGTAGAGATAAACAGATTACCAATTTATGCGATTCTTTGTTGTTGTGACAGTTTATTTGTTGTTGTGACAGTTTATTTGTTGTTGTGACAGTTTATTTCCATCCATCCGTAAGCTTTGGAACCCTTCCATCTTATGTTTTCCCCCGAGTCTGATGTCACTTTTAGTTTTCTGTGAAAGAAAACTATTGTGCCGGCTTTGTCTGTCCGTCCGCACTTTTTTCTGTCCGTCCTCAGATCTTAAAAACTACTGAGCTAGAGGGCAGCAAATTGGTATGTTGATCATTCACCCTCCAATCATCAAGCATACCAAATTGCAGCCCTCTAGCCTCGGTAGTTTTTATTTTATTTAAGGTTAAATTTAGCCATAATCGTGCTTTTGGCAACGATAAAGGATAGGCCACCACCGTGCCGTGGTTAAAGTTTCATGGGCCGCGGCTCATGCAGCATTATACCGAGACGACCGAAAGATAGGTCTATTTACGGTGGCCTTGATTATGCGCTGTAGCGGCTGTACACAAAACTCAATTGCGCCAAAGAAACTTCGGCGCATTTTTTACTTGTGTCGTGAAGCGGCTGGTTATGTAGCTTCGTTCTGTGTTAGTTTTTTTTTTTTTCTTCGGGTTTAAGGCTTCATAAGGCCACTGGGTTCCTGGTTCCTTGGCCATCTCTTGTTAAACATTCTCCTGCTAAATTTATGTAAAAAAAGACTTTTTCCACAGAATAGCAATAAAAAATATCCTTTTCCTCAATCCCTTGGTATGATATATCAAGTTGCTTATTCCTTTGGCCCCCTTATTAAATCAAATCGTCCTGTGATTCTTACTTGCAAGTTAGGTGAAAACATTTTTTTTTTTTTACTGACCCTTGGATACGGTAATTGGACAGCCTTTTTTTATGGTTCCTTATTAGCAAAGCTCTCTACGGAATCTGACCATCATCTTCGGTCAAAATTATATGTATTTTTTTTTCATTAGTGTCCTAAATAATGTCTTGTGGGTGCTGTTGTCATTTGTCTATCATGAAACGAAATTTTCAGTTACTCTGAAATTTTATTTTCGGTCAGAATTAGCTGTGCTCAATGAGAGATACATTTTTTAATGATTTCTAGATAATGTAATTAGACTACTGATTTCTAAAAATGTTGTAAGGTTACCTATACCATTGGAATCTAATTACAATAAATACCTGCTGGAAATCTGGAAATTTTTAATTTTATTTTATATAGAATATTTTTTCCAAGTCCACAGGGCCTCAGTTAAATCAACCTTTGACCTTGGAGGGACCCTCAGTTTCAAGGCCGCTGTACGAGGGGAATACGTCATTTACTGCAGTAATTACTCTGTCGTGTATCCTAAGTCTTGCGTGGCTAGTAAAAGGAAGAGAAGAAGTAGTGAGTTAGAAATTGGATTTGGAAGGAAGGGGAAATGAAACAAAGAAATAGTAGCAGAAGAGAAGGGAATATAGCAAGTATAAGTTTCGTATCAGTATCTTTGCAGACCTGCATGAGGAATAGGGAAAAAATGTCAATACTTTTATTGCAGGACAGGAATGAAAAATGTATTTTATTATTATTATTATTATTAATAGGGAAAAATGTCATTATTATTATTATTAACAGGAAAGAATGGAAAAATTGCATTATTATTAATGAAAATCCACAATTATTATTATTATAGTAATTATTTATTAATTGTGGATTTTTATGAAAGGATTAGAGAAAAATTTATTAGCTTTGTTTTTATTATTATTTTCCACTATTAATAGTAAATTTTATTATTATTACAGTATTATATTTTATTATTATTATTATTATTATTATTATTATTATTAGATTATTTTTTAACGAAGATTGAAAAGTATTATTTTTATTATTGATTAATAAAGTCCACAATTATTAGTAAATTTTATGATAACGTGGTAATATATTTACCATATAATTGAGTGACAAGATTGTTTTTCACGAGATTGTCAATTAGCTTTATTTTTATTATTATTTTAGCAACATATTATGAAAATTATTATTATTATTATTATTATTATTATTATTATTATTATTATTATTACTGCATGCACCTTTGATATCCTTGATGCTGATACATTGCCTTAGCCCCCAGCTGACATTCTCGTTTTTACTTGTGTCATGAAATGTCACGCAGTAAAATTAAATCCATTGTCGCTGCAGTCTTTCCTTCAGTCTTGTAACATTTTCTCCACGATTTCTGGTTAACCCTGGTGTCTTCCATCTTACCCCTGTCTTCACTCGTCTTTTTTGTACCTGCGTTTGCTCATTTTTCCTCACCTGTTATCATCTTTCTTCTTTCTTTCAGCTTCAGCCGAATTCAGTTATCTATCCGTTTTTTTTTTTACTACGGGTAAAAGTGGGTCTTCCATATTTCTTGAGAATTTCAGGATGATTCCGTATTTCGGGGTGAAGCTCCCTTCTTGTGTCTATCAGATATACAGCATAGGCCTTATACGTACATACATTCATAAAACACACGCACACACACACACACACACACAACACACACATATATATACACATATATATATATATATATATATTTATATTTATATATAATCTGTGTGTACGTAACTATTGTTTTTCATAGAAATTTAACCGTCATTTTCCTTTAGACATGAAATGATCTGGATTAAGAACCAGATAATATCATAGACCGACTAATAAAACTAATAGACGTCATTGTGCACTGCTGTCTAGTGTAATCTATTAGTTTGCAAGACAAAAATGTACTTCTCTAAATAAAAAAAACATATTTTTGGACGCGAGTCGTTTGATACGACGCATCTTAATGACAATTGTTTTTGACGGATGATAGCTGAGACTCGGCGAAATGTATCATGAAACATTTCCTTCAGTGATGAAAGCAACGAAGTGGAAAAACAGAACTTGCTGGAGATGTGTAATAAGTGAAGATTTTGAAAGGTTGTGATACACATGTTGCAAAAGCAGTTTCATTGTAATCTCTCTCTCTCTCTCTCTCTCTCTCTCTCTCTCTCTCTCTCTCTCTCTCTCTCTCTCTCTCCTCCACCGTTAAGAGCTGTATTAAAATTTTTGTTCGTCGTTCATGTATAATTGTTTTCGCTCTTCTTTTGCTTGTTACCTTTAACCGGTATAATGTTGTTTCTCCTGTCAGCTCTTAATCTTTCTTTTAAATGTTGTTTTGTTCCCCCGCTCTTCTACATATATCGAAGATCTCAGTCTTACATTGCTCACTAATCCTTTGTTCTACATTTCTTGTTCTTTTCTTATTTTCCTGATTTTTGTTCGTGTTCTGTTCCCGAATAGAAAAAGGCCATTAATAGGATTTAGCGGAGGCCGTGAGAGGGTAACCCTTTTGTTTCATGACTTTCTGAGGATACGTATTTTTTAATAATCCCTAATCTTCTGGGTTTCCTCGCACTTTTAGGACACGCTTGTTTTTATAATCATCGACTCTGAGTGGAAATACAAGAAGCAGCTTTCTGTTCCTTGCGGTGGGTGGGATGCTGCCCTGACACACCATGCCACAAAGAAGGGTATGGGGTATTTATGAGCGATGGCACGAGTTGGATACTAGGTAAAGACTCCAGATTTCATGATGAAGAATGAGATTACTGTATGTCAGGGCAACAGTTTCACATTGGTATAGGTAAAAACACCAGACTTCATTTTGAAGAATGAGATTATCGTACGTTACAGTAACAATTACATATTGGTTTAGGTAAAAACTCCAGATTTCACTTTTAAGAATATTATCGTACGTTTGTGTTAACAGGTACATATTAGTATGTGGATTTATCGGTTACCTTCTCAAGCTCTGCAGTTACATTAGCTTGCTTGCATTGAACTTTCAACCTCTGGACGGCCTTCTAGCATAACCTGCGACAAGAAAGTTGTAGTTTTAGTTTAGTTTGTAGTGATACATTAATGCCGTTGATATATACTTCAGTAGAAAGTCAAATATAAGATTGAAACATTATTGTATATAAAACTAACGAATATTGTAATTTAATGACTTACCGCATGCATTGATTCGCTATTTGACCTTCAAAAGTTCAGGCAAAGATGCAATGCGTTACCACCCTAATTCAATTCCCCCTACGTTTTAATACATTTTTATCCATGTATTAATTTATTTTTTGATTTTAATAAGCGAAATCTCTTCTTTCTGTATTTCTCGTTACCTTCTCTTACTACCTAATGAACACCATATTCTTTGGAAGCTTGAATTTCAAGTCAGTGGTTCGTGTGAGCTTGTTCCATATGAAAGGGTTCATCTCCTGAATAATAATAATAATAATAATAATAATAATAATAATAATAATAATAATAATAATAACAACACATATATCTTTTAACCTCTATACTTGGGTGATATGTATGAATAATAATAATAATAATAATAATAATAATAATAATAATAATAACAACACATATATCCTTTAACCTCTATCCTTTAACCTCTATACTTGGCAGATATGTATGAATAATAATAATAATAATAATAATAATAATAATAATAATAATAACAACAACACATATATCCTTTAACCTCTATACTTGGCTGATATGTATGAATAATAATAATAATAATAATAATAATAATAATAATAATAATAATAATAATAATAATAACAACAACACATATATCCTTTAACCTCTATACTTGGCTGATATGTATGAATAATAATAATAATAATAATAATAATAATAACAACACATATATCCTTTAACCTCTATACTTGGCTGGTATGTCTGACCTTATCCAAAACATACACGGCCCTCCTTTGACGGCTTCTGTTACCCTGTGAAGTCAGCAACTTGAAAATTTCTGTGGCATGTGCTGGCCCACTTTGACGTCAACTTTTCCCCAGAGATTTTGGGCAACTTCTGCAACGTCTGTTTTAAGTTGCCGAACGCGCTAACTTTTGATCTTGCTATGGGTGTTGAAAGCCATTGCAATGTTTATGTTTGCCGTTTTGTAATTGGCTGTGTCTGGAATTAAAGGTTTCCCATTCTGATACAGTTTTTAACACAGTCCTAATTTTAACGAATGTTACGTTTTGAAAGTCTGAATTTAAACCGGTGAAAATGACTGGTGTTTAAACTGCTGACTCCGGTAATGAAGGCCACAATCATAAACGAATGAGGTGCTGTGGATCTGACAAATATTCGTAAGTTTTTCTTTAATCTGATGTTGTGTTATCACTTTGCTGTTTCTGGAACACCTGGACAATAATCATGACTGTCACTTTGAATAAAATATTCATAATTGTCAAGTGCCTGTAGGGTGTAAGGTCAGATTTCTCGAATACTTAATGGGTTGGTTTCCTGCTCATGAAGTTGATATAAGAAAAAACAATCGAGTTTTCTGTACAGCCGATACAGCGTATAATCAAAGCCACCGAAAATACATCTATCTTTTGGTGTTCTCGGTATAATGCTGTATGAGCCGCGGCCCGTGAGACTTTAACCACGGGTGGTGGTGGCCCATCCTATATCGTTGCCAGAAGTACGATTATGGCTAAATTTAACCTTAAATAAAATTAAAACTACTGAGGCTAGAGGGCTGCAATTTGGTATATTTGATGATTGGAGGGTGGATGATCAACATATCAATTTATAGCCCTCTAGCCTCAGTAGTTTTTAAGATCTGAGGGCGGACAGAAAAAGTGCTGACAGAATAAAGTGCGGACGGACAGACAAAGCCGGCACAATAATTTTCTTTTACAGAAAATTGAACTTATATCATGTTGCTGACGAAATGGAGGCGCATTTGCCTCATCATGCAAAAGCTTATGAACCTCGTTGTCCTTTGTAAGTCGCGGCAAATGACTGCCATTAGAGCAAAAGCCTCCAAGAGTCTCGCCGTCGTGTTTGCAACAAATTGGAATGAAGCGAAGTTCGGCTCTAATTGGATGAGCCCCTGAGAGATGTCCCAGGTCGGATACCTGGGGTTGCGATCGCTTTCTGATGGGCCTCTCGATCTGGTTTATGGTGCGTAATTGTTAATTTCGCTTGAAAGTTATTCCGCGTTGGTTAGGTTACTGAGGTTCGTCATATCCGGGTGATATTCCGCTTATTACTTGCTCTCCGGGTACGGAAAGTTCATCGTGTGATTTTGTTGCTTGCAAGGTGGTTGTCTTGTTAATATATTTGTATATATATATATATATGTATATATATATATACATAATATATAATATATATATACACATATATATATATATATATATATATATATATATATACATACATACATACATATATATATATACATATATATATATATATATATATATATATATATATATATATATATATATATATATATATATATATATATATATATATATATATATATATATAATGTGTGTGTGTTTGTGTGTGCGTGCGGGCGCGCTATATTATTGGCAAGAGGATAGCTGCATCATGTTTGCTACTACTACCGGTCCCTGTCATCAAAGTTCAGGAACTTTCTCTGCTCAATTCTTGGATGGGTGACCGACAAGAAATACCAGACGTCTTGTACTCGACATTTCCTTTTAAAACTTGGGTCGTGGGCCTGGCAACCTTTGTCTATATATATATACTAATAAATTAAGGGATAATACCTTTTGGAAACAAATTAAAACTCACCCATACCTCCCTTAATCCCTGGGAAGCCTACGTCCGGAAAAGAACATTTGCGTATGTGTCTAGTTTTAGGGTTGCAAACGACGACAGTTACGATGGGGCTCGCCCCCCCGCCCTCCCAGCCCCTTTTGTAGTAGGGATGGAATGCCAAGGCCGCAAACCCGGCCGTGTGCATGAGCGATAAGAGCGACTGCCAAAAACGGCCAGGGGAAACGCTACCAGGTTGCTTTCTCTTAAAGAGAGCTTACTCATCCTTTCTCTTGAACGTGCCCCGTTGCAGAGTCCTTGAGAGTGGGATGACTTTGAAAAGTGAAAAGGAATACCCGATCTATCATTAATCCAAATAAGGAAACTCATCTCCAGTAAGAGCATAAGAGCAACACAAGCAGCATCCTTCTCCATCAATATGTTCCGAAGGGCACTTGTATTTGCTGGACCCAAGGCCGTTGGGGAAACCCAGAGAAGGATGATTAGAGTGACATTGAAATGCAAGCCTTAGAGGAGCTTCAGGTCGGCAACAGTTGCAACAGTATGCAAAGGAAGACTTACACTCTGACGTGAAGTGGTTCTGACACTTAGCAATGTCACCATGTGGGATTCTGATTGTGCATCAGAGAAGATTGCATGGCCTTGAATCAAGCCGAACTCAGTGAACCTGGGGTAGGGTGTAATTGATGGTGCTTACTAGTATAGCCACGAGGAACTTTTAACTAGAGAACAAACAGTTTTTAACACCAAAGGTCGCAAGAGACTTCCACGCATTAAAAGAGACTTCCATCGTAACAAGAACATGGACAAAAAACTGAAAGAAAATTTTATTGATGTATAGAAGAGTTAAGTTGTCTAGGAGTGACCTTATCTGAAAACACACAAACACACAACACTCTCTCTCTCTCTCTCTCTCTCTCTCTCTCTCTCTCTCTCTCTCTCTCTCTCTCTCTCTGATGTTCCGTGTCATTATTTAATTTAATCCCATTTTATTTTATTTCTGTTGACAATGCCTGAGCTTTTCAAGTGTCCCTGAAAAATTTCTCCACCGTCGAGAATATATCGTCAGCATAAACATTGAAGCCAGGTGAAAACGAACAAAATTAAATAATGTAAGCGTTTCTGCGTAAATATAAGTAAATACATGTATTTGTGTTAATGTCGCTGAATAGCGTTAACTGTCTTTAGAAAGATGGGTCACAGTATTAGCCTGTATTTCTTTTTCATTTGTATCACCATATATATATATATATATATATATATATATTATAATGCAATATATATATATATATCATATATATATATATATATATATATATATATATATATATATATATATATATATATATATATATATATATATATATATATATATATGGTACCATCAGGTCTTCTCCATCTGATTGAGTGAAGGGGTATATGTATGAACAAGGTAGAGCAAACCCTTTGGGCAGAAAATGGCAAATACATTGACAGAAAATCTAAGTAAACTCCAATATCCATGTTAACTTTTTCCAGGAAGAAATTGTTTTCCCAACTTACTACGATTGCCCCAGTAAAAAGGACGATTTTACCTTTTTGTTTTATTTTGACGAACATATGTTCCTTTTGCACTCGCTTTTATTTTTTAAATCTTTGTATTTAAGTTTTTCATCAGAGGATTTTTCCTCTCATATACTTTTGCTATTAGCGTCATCGGGTTTTTTCTCGACGGGATTAAAAAGCGTTCATTTGTATTTTGCACAGCAGTGGGATTAAAAAGCAGCAGAGTGATTGTTCCCTCATTTGTATTTTGCGTACCTTTTATAATTAAGGTTCTGTTAGTATTTTGAGTAGCAGTGGAATTAAAGTGCTTTCTTTGGTATTTTGAGTAGCTGTGAAGTTTAACCGTCCTCGCTTTTATTCTGTTGAGCAGGAAAATTAAAGTGCCCTCACTCGTATTTTCTCAGCAGTGAAATTTAAGTGCCCCCATAGGAGTGGAATGAAAGCGCCCACACTTGTATTTTACTCAGCAGTGAAATTTAAGTGCCCCCATAGGAGTGGAATGAAAGCGCCCACACTTGTATTTTACTCAGCAGTGAAATTCAAGTCCTTCTCAGGAGTGTACGGAATCAAAGTTCCTTTGCTTGTACTTTGCTCAGCAGTAGAATTAAACGAGTCCTGTGCGGCAGTGGAATTCAAGCGCTTTCACTCATATTTTGCGTAGCAGTGTGGTGCTGTCAGTTATAAAACTCATATTTTGCGTAGCAGTGTGGTGCTGTCAGTTATAAAACTCATATTTTGCGTAGCAGTGTGGTGCTGTCAGTTATAAAACTCATATTTTGCGTAGCAGTGTGGTGCTGTCAGTTATAAACTGCCCAGCAGCGTAGGTGACGCCCCCCGAGTGTATTTTTTGTTGCAGGGGAATTAAAACACATTTATGTCTCTACCGCAGTTGCAGAATGACCGAGTTTTTAATAAAATCGTCCTTGGTCGAACTTAACGATATTTATATTCACTGAGCTCTTAAAAGAGTCAGAATTTAGTTACTATCCTTTCTCTCTCTCTCTCTCTCTCTCTCTCTCTCTCTTCTTATATATATATATATATATATATATATATATATATATATATATATATATATATATATATATATATATATCAATAATCAACACACAATCACGTGTGGAACAGAAATAAACTTCAGTTAAAAGACCTGGGTTCGACCTTGATGTGAGTCAGAAATTATATATATGTGTGTGTGTGTGTTTATTTAATTTCCAGCGCGCGCAGGCGTACTGAAATTAAAACAAATAACTTCCTCCTTCTAATGCGCTTGCAGCTTTAACAAATAACTTCCAGAATTTTGTGCACAATGTAATTTCACCCGTGAATACGAATTCATCTTGCATTCATTCTTTTTATTTTCAACCAAGTGATTAAAAATTACTCTCAGAGAATCTGAGTTTTGATTTTGCAACGAGTGCTGTAACATCCCAGAATAAAATAATTTGATTTTTTCAGTCCTGCGTCGTATTGAAAGAAGCCAGTGATGAAGGCTGGATTTTCTGAATCTCGATTTAACTCTTGGTTAAGTAATTGCTCATTTATTTACCTATAATGGGAATAGGTTGTTATGTGTGTGTAATCCTAAATCACTTATTTTGAGTTTTTATGTAGAATGACTGCAGAAAAATGTTCGTTAGAATAGGTTGTTATTTGTGTGTAATATTAAATTACTTATTTTGAGTTTTTATGTAAAATGACTGCAGAAAAAATGTTCGTTAGATTTAACTCTTGGTTACTTACTTGCTTATGCATTTACCCATTTACCTACCCTTGGAATATTTGGTTATTTGAGTGTAATATTTACTTATTCTGGGTTTTATGTAGACTATCTACAAAAAACTGTTCTTGCTCCATTAGAAAAATGTGAGATACGATGCTCTTTTAACCGATAATTTTTTATTACGTTTTCCCACATTTTATGACAATTGTATGGTTTATTTATTTTCCTGTATTTTGAGGTTATCATTTATATTATTTTTATTCTTGAGAAGAGGAACGACGATAGGGATTACACAAATATTTTCTCTTGCATGGAGGGGAACATTTGATGATACAATACTCTGTGATTTGTTTTTTGTTTAAGTAATCTTCTTTTATATAAATATATATTTTAAAAATAGTATATGTTTATATGTAATATATACATATATCTAATAGAAGGAGCCAATAAAAACGCCAAAAGGTAAGTATGTATAATATATAATATATAATTATATATATATTATATTTATATATATATATATATATATATATATATATATATATATATATATATATATATATATATATATATACATATATATATATATATATATGTGTGTGTGTATGCATGTGTATATATATATATATATTATACATATATAATTATATATATATATATTATACATGTGTATTATATATATATATTATATATATTATACATATATATATAGTCTAAATACATATAATTAAATATTCATACATAATGAAGCGGTACGGTACATAATACAGGGGAATTAATACAAGCTACAAGAGATTGTAGACAAAAATGCTAATTGGTATTTAGGGACTGAAGAAGGGAAGTTTTGAGAATGTTCATACGAGAGGGAAGCGAGACTAATTTTTCCACAGTCATTGAATTTCTTATCATTCTCTACCGACGAAGATAGGATGCGGTTACGCATGCGCAGATGTTCTGCTTGTTTGCACGTGTGTATTTCTCCTGTCATTTTGTCCACAAGATATCTACTGAAAAATTTAATTATTTGTATTTCTTTTTTAATTGAGGGATGTGCTGAGGGCCAGGGAAATGGTGGATTATATTTTCACATGGTCTTAGATCCAGATAATAATAATAATAATAATAATAATAATATTATTATTATTCAGCAATTTGGGCGTAATAATAATAATCATCATCATCATCAGGAAATGGTGTATTTATTTTCAGCAATTCAGATCCAGATAATAATAATAATGATAATAATAATCATCATCAGGAAATGGTAATAATATTTTTATTATTAGGGTTCAGATCCAGATAATATTATTCAATAATATTATTAGCGTATTAATGGGCGTAATAATCATCATCATCATCATTCATCATCATTATTATTATTATTATTATTATTATTATTATTATTATTATTATTATTATTATTATTCAGCCATTTGGGCACAAATATGACAGTGGTTATCGTATTTTTTTTTTATAACCACCGCCCACCCCAAACTTATATTATTACTGAGAGAGAGAGAGAGAGAGAGAGAGAGAGAGAGAGAGAGAGAGAGAGAGAGCATCTAAACTACACGCGGATTCGGAGACATAAGTAGGGTCTAGTGAAGAATACATTCCTTTGGCGCTGGCAGAGATATGCAGTGTGTCTTCCAATAGGGATTGTGTTTCTACAATGTAGAGCTTATCGAGTAGAACAAAATGAACGATTATCATCACTATGATTAATAAATACCCTTTATTATTTCTTGATATTCAGATAAATTAGGACCCAAAGTTTTTTCCTTCGTCCGTGTGACCTGGTACCCATAAGACGGTGGAGAGGTAAAGGCGATTGTTGATAATATGAGTGAGTGTGGTGACTGGTTAATGATTACACCAAATGTTTAATGTGTTTTGGCTCTGTATGACGCTGCGTCAAGCTTTGCTTTTTTTTTTTTTTTTATTTGGGTAAGCCATACAGTTTTTTAAAATTATTGATAGAATTGTGAAAAAATGAAAAACTCCTCCGTGAAGTGCACGGTTTTTGGCCGTACTTGCATGAAAGTCAGCACATTTTGAATATTCGTAAGTATTTGTTTTTATTCTGATAAAACATATTTGTTTTCGTCAATATGTTGTTTCCGGTAATGAGGTAGGTGGTTGGGGATGGTGGTTATAAAAAAATACGATATTCACGCCATATTTGTGCCCAACTGGAATAATAATAATAATAATAATAATAATAATAATAATAATAATAATAATAATGATTGATGATGATAATGACGACTATTATTGTTATTATTACGCCCAAATTGCTGAATAATAATAATAATAATAATAATAATAATAATAACAATAATAATAATGCTAATACTATTATTATTATTATTATTATTATTATTATTATTATTATTATTATTATTATATATTCCATTCCCCATCAAGTTGTTTAACTGCCTTAACAGTATAATGCAATTTACAATAAAGAAAATAGGTAAATCAGTTAAGCAACTTGATAGGTACCGTTGTGATAGCTTTTATCCACATATTAATTTTAAATCCACATTTAACAATGATTTAACAACAGCAGCAGCCACAATAATAGAAATAATAATAATAATATTAGTATCATTAGCCCCAAAGTCTTCAAATCTGAAGTCTCTCCACAATCAACTCGAATTTACAACCTGCCGCATAACTGTCCAGTTGATTGATTGATTGCTTCACCTCCAGCTGCGGGCGGAGATGGACGCTGCATCTTAATTCGAAGGCGGACGCCGCATCTCAATTTGAGCCATTATGTGTCCGCTTACACATACTTACTCACGAGTGACATGTTTTTTGAAGCGTTTCACTCTAGGGGTGACTATCAGGCGTAACAGAGTCAGCGCGTATGTATAAAAATAAATAAATAAATATATATATATATATATATATATATATATATATATATATATATATACTGTATGTGTACATACACATATATATATATATAGTATGTGTATATATATATATATATATATATATATATATATATATATATATATATATATATATATATATATATATATATATATATTTAATTACCAACAGGACCTCACAAAAACAGGATGGTATCTAGCGGAGATATTTTTCCAGGAAAAGTTACAAGCTTTCTAGGACTAACAGTCCTCATTGTCAAGTATCCGTAGAATGACTGGACACGTAGTCCAGCTGTATTTATATGTGTGGGGGGGTTGGATTAAAGCCCTTGTTTCTCCAGTTCCGTGTGCTGGCTTTAGTAGTTGATTATCCTCCTATATATATATATATATATGTATATATATACATATATATGTATATACATACATACATACACACATACATACATATGTACTACATACATATATATATATACATATATATATATATATATATATATATATATATATATATATATATATATATATATATATATATATATATATATAAATATATTCTGTATATGTTGGTGTGTGGGTATGTATGTATTATCATTTATCTGAACACGTATTCCGTTGAGTGAGGTGACTAAAGATGGTGCTACCCTCCGGGTTTTTGGGAATTGTTTTTATGATGAGGTACTTCCAGCACCCCTTGCCACACGGCTTAATTTTTAGGTTATAAAAATGTATTTATGCATATATAAAATCCACTGGTCACTTTTTTCAGATGCGAACGTAATTGTAGTAACCGCAACATATATGTATTTCTGTTTCTATACGTGATGAATGTGTTGAAGTTAGGTGTAAACATATAGGGAACATAAATTCAGTTTAACACTTTTTTTAATATATAAACTGAATAAATTTCGTGTTGCAACGTGACAGTTCTGTTAATATATTAAATACTGAATAATTTAGTCCTTTTTTCCTAGTAAGGCTTTGTTTCAGTGTATTACTTACTCTGGTTTGTTTTTCTTCATTTTTCCCTCCTTGTTTTCCAATTTCTTCAACATTAATTGATCAGTTAACGTCACAGCAGCAGTGAACACCGATGTCTTTGATGGCTAATGGTTTGTTCTGCATAGAAGAATGAAACAGTTTGGCCATCTCTATGGAAGATACAGTTGGATTCGGCTCTGTTAAAACCTCATTATGCAAGTTTCCTTTGTTTTAAAATACTGAGGCTTGGTGGAATTTCAAGATTCTTATGTCATCAAATGAGCTTTGCAGATATACAGGTTTTAGATATGAAAAGAATGGGTTGGACAGTATCTGCATCATTTATGGAGAAAAATAGGGGTCTGGAGGCAATTAAGATGTTCCTTCTAAAACATCAAAATCTTTCGTTCAAGAAAGTCACTGCGGAAAAGAATTTTCATCACCAAAATACAGCAGATAGAAGCTTCCGACAGCTTGTTTATGTGTTTTATAAAATATATATTATATTTCTGTGGACAGGAGCGTAAATGAAGAGCTGTCTGACTGTCCGTGGTGTGTTATACATTGCAAGTTATATATTACTCTGGGCTTTGTTGATACTCTTGTTTTGTTCGTTTTGGTCATTTATCTTGACCGTTGGAAAACGTTTGAACGAACGTTTACAGCGAACATCGAGGGCCATTATTTTCCGGACTCGTGTCGTTGCATGAAAACACTGTTTGGCAACTCTCTTTGTTCAGGAGATGGAATCTAGATCTCATCAGTTTCCTCGACGCGTGAAGCTGTCACTTGCGGTCGATCTTGCTTCGAGATAAGGTTCCCAGTGGCTTTGGGCGAGGTCTTTTAAATATACTCTGATTATATTTAAAGGACCTCGGCTTTGGGATCCCTGAAGCTTTGGTACGTCGTTGCTGTGGTAATATATTTTTTGAGTTAAGAGACAGGGTCGGGTTTGGCTGCCTGAATGAATCATTTTCACTTGTATATAGAAGTGAGTCAAGCAAAGCCCGTTGGCTATTGTATATAGAGCTGAGTCAAGCAAAGCCCGTTATCAGTATAGCCTTTACCTACCTTCTGTTTCAGTTTAACAGGAAGGGAAAAAGGCACTTGCAACAGGTGAATAAGAATTCGACATTCCTCTGCGTATTTATGGAATTTGTTATATTTCTAGTTAGCATCTTTTTCCAATAGAATTTTGTACAGATTTTTCTTTAAACTGGATGCAAAGGAACAAAGCTCCCGTCCTTAATTTCCTCATGCCAGAATCGGGGAAAATTGACTTCCTGCTGAGCTCAAGCTTATGCTGTTGCCCTTTTTTTTTTCTTTCTTTTATATCCGGAAAGGGTGACTTGAACTTTACACTTATATATATGCATGCGTACGTGCAGTATGTGTGTCTATATCAATTATATGTATATAAATATGTATATATATATATATATATATATATATATATATATATATATATATATATATATATATATATATATATATATATTATATACATTATCTTCAGTACTTCGCTCTTTTTTCATACCTATAAAAGAACTCTTGTGCCACTGGATCTTTGATTTTCATGTTGTGTGTGACAGTGACGCATGCAGTATGTGAAATCTAGCTGAACATAATCTCAGAAGGCTTGTAATGTCTGGACTTTTTTTTTTTTTTGCTCTTTTCACAGATGATCGTTTTCTTCCGTGGAAGCTTCATGAGCGGTTTATGGTATTGTGGCTTTATTCTGTTGAAATCGTACTATTTTTGAATGATAATGACAGCTGTTTCTTTGATGTTTTTCTGTCTCGTGTAAACCTGGGGTTAGAGTAAGGAATTGCCTTCTTGATTGTGCTGTTGGAATGAATGCTATAATTTAATAGTAATAATAGATATTTTTGTTTTTGTTTTTCTGGTCTCCTGTGAACCTAGGTTTGGAGTAAAGGACTGCTCTCTTATAGGTCGAACTTGGACAGCTAGTAAATTTACCACAGCTGCCAAGCGTAATTGATCAAGAAGATTTTTTCCTGTAAGGTTGGGCGAGTGGGCGGAGATTTAGAGGGGCTTATGGTAATAAATTTCGACTTTAACCTTGCAAACATCTTGGATATGTTTCATGGGTTACTAAGTCAAGCTAGCAACGCTTCTCCCCCCCCCCACACATCCCCATTTTTGTTAAGTTTAAAACAATAAAGTTAAAAGTTAAGTATATCTTAGTTTAACCAGACCACTGAGCTGATTAACAGCTCTCCTAGAGCTGGCCCGAAGGATTACACTTATTTTACGTGGCTAAGAACCAGTTGGTTACCTAGCAACGGGACCTACAGCTTATTGTGGAATCCGAACCACATTATAGCGAGAAGTGAATTTCTATCAACAGAAATAAATTCCTCTAATTCTTCATTGGCCGGCCGGAGATTCGAACGCGGGCCCAGCAGTGTGCTAGCCGAGAACTATACCGACCTGTCCAACGAGAAACTGATTAAGTTAAGTATATCTTAGTGTAACCAGACCACTGAGCTGATTAACAGCTCTCCTAGGGCTGGCCCGAAGGATTAGATTTACTTTACGTGGCTAAGAACCAATTGGTTACCTAGCAACGGGACTTACAGCTTATTGTGGAATCCGAACCACATTATAGCGAGAAATGAATTTCTATCACCAGAAACAAATTCCTCTTGTTCTTCACTGGCCGGTCGGAGATTCGAACTCGCGACCAACAGGTGGTAGCTGAGAATGGAACCCGCTCACCCAGCGAGGAACTTAAGGTAGCCTATATTGGTAAGGGGCTTTGTTTGAGTCAGATCCATAGACATGTACAGAATTCTTATTCACGGTGCCAAGATGAGTAATAATATATTCAGATGAGGATTAAATAATTGTTGTGAAGCGTGGAGTATTTTCCCCTGAGGGATAGAGGACTTTTAACATCCAAACTGAAATGGTAATTTTCACAAGGAGGAGGTTAAGTTAAGTATATCTCAGTTTAACCAGACCACTGAGCTGATTAACAGCTCTCCTAGGGCTGGCCCGAAGGATTAGATTTATTTTTAGGTGGCTAAGAACCAACTGGTTACCTAACAACGGGACCTACAGCTTATTGTGGAACCCGAACCACATTATGACGAGAAGTGAATTTCTGTCACCAGAAATAAATTCCTCTAATTCTTCATTGGCCGGTCGGAGAGTCGAACGCTGGGCCAACAGCGTGCCAGCCGAAAGCTCTACCCACCCCTCCAATGAAGAACTCAAGGAGGAGGTGTTTACCATAAAGGGAGGTAAGATTAAATTTTCAAAATGAAGATTGAGAACATAGGGAGGCAAAATTGAATTTTCACGAGAAGGGAGTATTTAGCACCATATAGGAAGATAAAGCTAAATAGGAGTGATTACCATATAGGAGGTCAAACAGTTTCAATGAACACAACTTGCACTATATAGCTTCTTCCCGGAAATATTTATACTGGCTATTAACAAATATGCCATAATTATTTTACACCGCTTCTAAATCTAGATGTCTGGGAGACATGGACGCTAGGTTAACTTCCTGTAAGTTGTCTGGAAATACCTCTTATAAAACATTTCCATGTTGAAGAAGATTATATTCCAGACGTCATTAATCTCCTCTAGACGCCTCCACTTCAGGAGTGTCATTTCCTAAAGAGTTAGGAAGACGAACGGCAAGATCGCCAGGAAGCGATATAGCGGGCATTCTCGTGCCGGGAATGTCGTTGGCCTTCCATGTTTTATTTGCGGCGTCAGAGGACTCTCTCTCCCGAGAGAGAGAGAGAGAGAGAGAGAGAGAGAGAGAGAGAGCGAGCGAGCGAGCGAGCGAGCGAGCGTCTCTCTTGTTTGCGTCGTCAGAGGGTTCTCTCTCTCTCTCTCTCTCTCTCTCTCTCTCTCTCTCTCTCTCTCTCTCTATTTGTTGAACAAATTCTGATGAATCTGCTGATCTGCGAACCCGAATTTGTTTTCATTTGGTGACTGAAGCTTTTTGAACAAATGCAAAAAAAAAAAGTTAATCCGTTCAGGATTAAAATTTTCGGTTATATATTTTTTTATATAAATAGGTTCCGACGAGGCAGGTAGCCTAACATCCCTTTCTGTCCCAAACCTGACAGAAGAGAGGAAAAGAAGCGGGAAGGGAAAGTGGGCAAGGTTTTATGTTGAAGGGACTGATAGGTTCACCTTGCGAAGGATTGAAAGTTGCAAATGATCAGGAAGAAGGTTCTACATCTCTACAGTAGGAAGAAAGACTGGAACGGGGCCTTTCATTCCGATGATAGTTTATTTCCTCCGGGTAAATGTGGGAAGTAGTGGCCTAACGGGTGTTTCAGTTTAGGAAGAATGTACAAAATTCACTAATAGATAGTTGATAACGTACAGAAATGGAACGAGGTCGTAAATGCATTCTGGAAAGAAGGCACAAGCATAACTTTCTTCTCGCTAATGACACGTGCACACACACACTCACTCACACACACACACACACACACACACACACACACATATATATATATATATATATATATATATATATATGTATATATATATATATGTGTTATAGTGTATGTGTGTTGTATGTATTGTATGTATGCATGTATGCATGCGTGGGTGTTTGCAAGGCCGATATGTAAATCTTATAATGGCGTAAAGTAAATTCTCCAAAAGTTGGTCACCTAATAGAGTTGGATGCTTGGCTGGCATGTTTAGACGTCGCTGTGCGTAACAAGGTTTGAAGGACTTCCATTATCTCGATGCAAAAACTGGTCGGATCTATAATACAGACTTAGGAGCCCTGCCTTTGATGTTACCTAATTTTTTTGATAAGTATGAAAGTCGCTAGTTTGTTTTTTGTGGTACTGCTATTGTGGCTGCATTTGCTGATGTTATTGTTGTTATTTTATATTGCACTACTATTCCTGCTGCATTCGCTTTGGTATTATATTTTTATTATCATTATGATTTTTATGAACACTGCTATGTAACTACTACTGTTTATTGGTTTTCAGATGTTTACACAATGGGAACACTTTGTCAGCTACAAGGTATTAGTTCATAAAGTTACAAAAAATCCGGTTCCAATAAATACAGTAAATGCAGACATGTGCTGCAGAAACATTAATGAAGAAATAAACTGATTTAAAATTCACTACGTTGTTGAATGCGCTCGGCCTTTTGTACTAATATTACTACTAATACTACTCCTACTACTGCTACTACTACTGCTGTTGAATAGCCAATCGACTTGGTAGATGAATAATTTAGAACCAGTTAGTTATCTCATGCGCCGAGCAAACATGTCAAGCCAGGAGAAAATTGATTGGAACGAACACTGGTCAGTCTTGACAGATGTTCATCTTTCAAATTAAGATCTTTTATTACTTTTGACGGCCAATCTCCAGGTACACCTTTTTTTTTTTTTTTTTTTTTTCTGGGTATGAATTTTTGAGCTGGTATAGTCCAGTCTGCGTCGTGGTGTTTGAGACATTTGGGTGTTTCCACAGAAAATAACAGAAGCGTTTTGGGTGTTGTTTGTGCATTATTTTTTTATTGTTTATTTGTAATTTGCTTACGTTTTGTTGCGCAACTCTTCATTTATCGGTAATATACTTTTTACTGGGCTCATAGGTATTGTTTTCTGTGCCATTTTGCTTAGCAAGTTTGAGGCCTTATCGGCGTTTCTGTAAAAGGATGTGCACAGTGTAAATTGTATTATTATTATTATTATTATTATTATTATTATTATTATTATTATTAGATTCTTCTTCGGTTTATTATTGAGATTAAATATCCAGTGATACTGCAAGTTGCTGACAGGATAGCGTGATTAAGACCAGAATTTGATTGCACCATTCCAAAATGGCGTAGGAAATCGGTTTTCTTTTTTCATTTAATTGCTTTGGTTCAAGATTTTTGTTTTGTTTCATTTACATTTGTAATTCAGTTTCAAAACTGTAGAATACTTTTTTGTGTGCCTTCGGATAGTTTCCATTTTTAATGGAAAACTATTTTCAAAGTTTTAAATAGAAATTCTTCCATTTTTTTATGCCTTCATTTTCCCACTTGGTGAGTTTCTAGAAATGATTTTGTAAAATTTTTATAAGCAGCATGTTGCTAAAACTCATTTTATGTGTTTCAGAATACTGTGAATTTGATCGCGAAATGTCAAACTTAGTAGCGAGTTTAATGCAAAACTCGATTGAAATAGTCTACAGATTTGGAATTCACTGTTAAGAAAAAAAAAAAAAAAAGAAGCTTAATGGGTGACTTTAAATCATCAGCTAATTCTAATGTAAGTTGCACTCATGCTTAGAGACCAGAATGAGTAAAACCAAAGACCAATTCTAAGACATTTTCTTATAAGATATTTTGTCACTTTAAGGCAAGTTTGCAATTAAAAATCGGGGATTCCAGCAGGAATGCATATGCAAAGTAGTTGACAAGAAATCATTTTGTTTACAAAGGAGATTCCCTCCTGTGTAGTTTCATTTCCAGTGCTAGTTGTTCAGCGATGCGAAACCATCTTCCTTGTTTACATCAAATATCCTTGCAGTTTTGATACCATTAGAGGTTATTGCAAGGGAAAGGTCGGTGCTCGCCCTCAGACGTGAGAGCTGTTTCCTGTCCTCAGGTTTTGTCTGGGAGCTTATCTTGCAAAGTTTGTCGAGGATGCCATAGTTATGCTCTGCAGTAGGACAAGTTCGTATTCTTATTTGTCACATTTTTCTTATTTTTCTATTCATCATGTTTTTCTTTTTGTTTTCTCTTTCTCCAGGGTGTTGTTACTATTATTATTATTATTATTATTATTATTATTATTATTATTATTATTATTATTATTATTATTATTATTATTATTTCGGAAGAACACCCTCTCTCAAACAAACTTCCTTGGATATAGTGGTCATATGGATGCCGTTTAGTTTGTAATGTACAAACTAAACTAAACGGTATCCAGGCGGCCATTCTATTCGGTGAAGTTCATTATTATTATTATTATTATTATTATTATTATTATTATTATTATTATTATTATTATTATTATTATTATTATTATTATTACTTTTTCTTTGTATTTATCAGTCTAAGATTATTATTTGCTCTAAAAGTCGGCATTTTCCCTTAGGCTGTTTAGGCTTAAGTGTTTAACTTTGCGTTTTTAAAAAGCCAGTCAACCACCTTTATAATTTGTGCCTGCTGAATATTTTTGTAGAATTTTTACAAATACGGAATTCACCAAATGTGACCGAGTATTATTCATAAGCTGATGGAAATATACCATTGTGTATTTAATCATAATCAGAGTATGTGGATAGTGTTCACGCTTATTCGATATTTAAGATAAAATTCCTCCCCGTTAGCGTTACTTTTCCTTTGTTCTCTGTTGCTGTTTTGAATATCAACCCCCGTAAATGGAGGTGGCTTGATAAGCTGTGACATTCTGGTTGTAAACAGGGGACTCTTTGGCGGAGATGATAATATTACGAAAGCAATATTTTCGCCGATAATTTTTTGGACACCTCCGCTATGTTCCATATTTGAAGATGTGTCCCGAACAGGTCTTGGTGAGGGCACAAGGTCTGGCCACTGAATAAACAAACAGGGCATGTGGCAGTGACCTTGGGCATGCATAATGAAGGTATGGGTACAGTTGAGGTTGTTTGTGGTCTTCATTCTTATAGTAAATTTTGGAGGATTTTCACGTGGATTATATAATGTTTTTTTCGTTTTGGTTAGAAATTGTATGGAATTACGTCACAATTGATTTTTCTAAATTATTATTATTATTATTATTATTATTATTATTATTATTATTATTATTATTATTATTATTATTATTATTATTATTATTATTAAATGTGTAAAAAACATCATTCTGACATCAGGAATGGTTTCACCATTTTGCATGACCTCTCTCTCTCTCTCTCTCTCTCTCTCTCTCTCTCTCTCTCTATATATATATATATATATATATATATATATATATATATATATATATATATTATTTTGTGTTTGTATATATATAATATACATATATATGTGTATATCTGTATATAATATATACATATATATATATATATATATATATATATATATATATATATATATATATATATATATTATACAGTATATAGAGTATGTGTGCATATATATACATATATATTTATATTTATTTATTTATATGTTTTGTTCTTAATTTTATTTATTTTACGAAAATGTTCACAGTGCAGATGAAGCTGTGTAAGGGAACACACTCCCCAAGTGGAAAGATTACGACGAAATAAAAATGATTGTCAAACATAGCTCTTGAAATTTGAGGGAAAACAATCGTCTCGTCTCGGAGAGCAGGTAAAATTTCAAGAGTGTAAAATAAGATGATGAGATCTCATTATTCATTGTAACTCTTGCAACACAGGCTTTGTCAGCATAGCCAATTAGTATTGA
>NC_089781.1:90247987-90252987 GCF_040412425.1 Macrobrachium rosenbergii
TTCCAGCAGATGAGCCTGGAATGGAAATACTTGAACTGGCCTCTTCCAGTCCCAGTTTGCTTTGGATCTTGTTTGCATCCAGATCTTTAAGTTTATTTTCCAGATCGTCCCAGATAAAATGATTTTCCATGAATCGTAATTACAAGCCACTTTATAAAAAAAAAAAAATGATTTTTTGGTCCTCCCAAAGTTTCGCTCTCCAGCGTTGCAGTAACATTCGGTCTAGTCTTGTCTTTTCTCATCGTTCAGCATTGTTGTTTGCAACTGCAAAATATCCTCAATTTTCTTTCTGCCTTTTCTCTCATCTTTGGTGGAAGTGTTTTAGACCAAGATATCTTTCTATTTTCTCGTCCTTCATTGTACCCAGTCCTTAGCAGCTGAGTCTTCATTTCTCTCTCTCTCTCTCTCTCTCTCTCTCTCTCTCTCTCTCTCTCTCTCTCTCTCTCTCTCTCTCGGATATTTTGAAACATTCCTGCATCTCATCAGACGTTTCGAGCATTCCTCTTGCTCATCGGTACATCCCATAATACTTTTTAGAAAAGTTCATCTCTTCAAAATACATTATTCTAGGCTCGCTCCTTCAATTTTCAGAATTTGCCGGTACTTGCAATTGCTCTCTCTCTCTCTCTCTCTCTCTCTCTCTCTCTCTCTCTCTCTCTCTCTCTCTCTCTCTTCTCTCTCTTGTTATACACCGTAATTCACTGGTTTAGGCTTTCTGGTGCTTTGTTTCAAACATAAAAATCTCTCTCTCTCTCTCTCTCTCTCTCTCTCTCTCTCTCTCTCTCTCTCTCTCTCTCTCTCTCTCTTATTATTTTCACTGGTTTAGGTTTCCTGGTGCTTTGTTTCAAACATAAAAATATTTCTCTCTCTCTCTCTCTCTCTCTCTATTCTCTCTCTCCAGTTTTTATACGGTATTTCACTGGTTTAGGTTTTTCTGGTTTTGTTTTAAAAACATCTCTCTCTCTCTCTCTCTCTCTCTCTCTCTCTCTCTCTCTCTCTCTCTCTCTCTCTCTTCAGCTAGTCCTTCGTGATATATTTAAGAGTCCCAGAGCATTACTCAGAGTAATGAGTTCTCAACTTGTGCCATGTTTAAAATAAAGATGGGGCCTCCTTTCTTATCATAAAATTTTTATTGTTCAGTCTGCAGTGGTCTTAATTTTCGTGTGTATTTATGTGTTTGCGTGGGCCCCGCATCTGAAGCGAGAGAAAATATTCCTTCGTCCTGGAATGCGGAAAGCTGAAGCAATCCTCAAGGGTAATTTCATTTTCTGTTTATATAGTTACTTTTACGCTAATTAGAAAAGGTGATGGCTTATGAATCTTTTTATGTACTTTTTCGATTATTTTAGTATTGTTGTTTATGACTGTGTGAAGGACAGTCGCATTCTTTTAAGATGAGGATACAATAAGATGGGTTTTATCGTGATTAAATCTACTTGGACTTTACAAGGACTACTGTCCTCATCACGGCATAACTAAAAACAAGTAAAAAATGCGCCGAAGTTTCTTCGGCTCAATCGAGTTTCCTGTAAAGCCGCTACAGCGTATAATCAAGGCAACCGAAAATAGATCTATTTTTCGGTGGTCTCGGTATAATGCTGTATGAGCTGCGGTCCATGAAACTTTAACCAAGTCCCGGTGGTGGCCTATCCTATATCGTTGCCAGAAGCACGATTTTGGCTAACTTTAACTTTAAATAAAATAAAAACTACTGAGGCTAGAGAGCTAAACTTTGGTATGTTTGATGATTGGAGGGTGAGTGATCAACATACCAATTTGCAGCCCTCTAGCCTCAGTAGTTTTCAAGATCTGAGGGCGGACAGAAAAAGTGCGGACGGACAGACAAAGCCGGCACAATAGTTTTCTTTTACAGAAAACTAAAAGTGTTTATTTTATCTTCTTGTTTATTTTATCTTCTTTATTGGAAGTTGTTTCTACTGCTTATATCCCTCGGTAATCGTTATTATTTTCATTGGAAGTTGGTGTTTCTAGTGCTTATATTCCTCGACCAGTTTTGATCGGTATTTTAACATTAGTTTTTAAATTAAGTTTCTTTTATTTTCTGTTATATTTCTTAAACGTTTAGAATACTTGACTATACTGGATGTTACATTCGATTCGAAACTGGCTTTGTCACAGCACTTTAAAGACCATTTCGTTTAGTGCTGCCATGTAGCCTATCTAGATTTTACCTATAATGTTCTGTATACACATAAGAAGCGATGGGATTTACGAATCTTGGCTGTATTATTGAAAGATCGTTTTCGGGTCTGGATGTGAGCAGCTTTTGGGGATACTTATATTCTAGACGAAGTTACTTGAAGTGGTGGTTTCCCTTGTCCCAACTGTAGTAATTATGATTGAGAATAGTTGCGAGGATATTAAACCATTTGGCCGTTTTAGTTTTCTGTAAAAGAAAACTATTGTGCCGGCTTTGTCTGTCCGTCCGCACTTGATTCTGTCCGCACTTTTTTCTGTCCGCCCTGAGATCTTAAAAACTACTGAGGCTAGAGGGCTGCAAATTAATATGTTGATCATCCACCCTCCAAACATCAAACATACCAAATTGCAGCCTTCTAGCCTTAGTAGTTTTTATTTTATTTAAGGTTAAAGTTAACCATAATCGTGCCTCTGGCAACTACATAGGATAGGCCACCACCGGGCCGTTGTTAAAGCATTATACCGAGACCACCGGAAGATAGACCTGTTTTCGGTGGCCTTGATTATACGCTGTAGCGGCTGTACCGAAAACTCGAATGCTTCGAAGAAACTTCGACGCATCTTTTACTTGTTTCATTAAGCTCTTACCTCGGAAGGAATCTTCAGGTATAAAACGTTTGAGTTTGCGCAAAGCGAACTAAAAACTTAAGCCTGTTCATTTTAAAGAGCATCAGCATCCATTTTTTGTTGAGGTGCCACGATGTCACTTTGTCCAGTTCCGGGCGTCTTTCACTCCCTTTTATTTTCAAATTGTGGGTCGGTCTTCCTAACAGTGGTGTTGATGCTGATTCTCATAAGCCTTAGAAAGACATTGAAAAGCTTGAAGCGTCTGGCGCCATCAAGCTTTTTGTGACTTTTCCGTTTATATATATGTATATATTCTGCTTGTCAAATCATCTTTGTGTTCGATATTCATTTGTTATTCTCTTCTGTTGTCTACATTTTACTTATGGGCATTTTACTCTGCGAATGTTTGCTTTATTAGTTAATGGCTCATTTATAAGAATGAAAGAAATAGCTGATGTCATCGACCATAATGATGAAAGGCAAAAGGTAAAAATGTTTTCGAGACTATATGTGAGAACAAAAGAGACTCTTCTTACAAGCAGGCGTGAGCGTATTGTGCTATCATGTAAAACAATTGAAGCTCTTTTAATGAGGGGATTTTTTTTCATTAATATTAGAAAACCATATGACAGGTAAAAAAAGGTATATATGTTTTTCCTGGACCAACTCAGGGTTTTTATGTGCTAAAGATTAATATTAGTCTTTAATCCAACTAGAATGTAGTCATCTTGACAGCTTTTTTTCACCCGTAAAGCCTATATCCTGTTATCTGTTGCTTCGATTACTCTCTCTCTCTCTCTCTCTCTCTCTCTCTCTCTCTCTCTCTCTCTCTCTCTCTCTCTCTCCAACCTTTTTGTGGTAGACAATACCATAAGACCACCATTGACAGTGAGGGTTCTTACTTATTACTTCCACCAAAGAAGTTAGACAGGGCACATAGATTTTCACAAGTATGGCTGTTTGTTTATCCGTCCAAAAGAGATATCTCTTAAGTTACTGGTGGATTTCAGTGAAATTTTGTAGAGGCCTGGGCTATGGGTTATTGAATGTTTAAGTAGTTTTTGAGGTATGTCCTGATGCAGATCCAGGATTTTGAAAAAATAACTGCGAGATTATGGAGTTTTCAGAATTTTTTGTTTTGTTTTCGTAGAACAGTGCCACATTCTGACGATAAGAGAGCAAACGTGTCACATGGAAGTCTACCAGCTTATAAAGTTTCATGTAGATCTGGACAGTTAACCAGATCTGGTGGGTAGAATTATGTAAACTTCCTCATAGGAATTAGTTTCGGCAGGGGCATTCACTGTCATGATGTATCTTTTCAGGTTATTGGTCTTTATTTCATTTATTTTCGGTTTTTCGGGCCAGTTTCCTTTCGATCCTCTGTCACACTACATTATTTTTGTAACTTTCGTCGGCAGAGATAATTTTTTTTCTCAGCTGAGAAATTTTAACGCAATTATCGCTGTTGGTCTTATTATTGAAATAATGTTCTAATTCGTAGTTAATGTTACTACCAATAGTAACAGTAGCGGTGGTAATAGGAATAGTAGCAAGTATAAGAATACCAGAATACCAATAGCATTCTCAAATAATGATAATTGCTAACAATAATAATCATGCGGATGATAACGATAGAACAAACAAACAAACTCATGTGTTATAGAAAACAAAACTCATTCTCATCCAGAGCGTCAACTGTAAAACTATTTTTCACCATTAGATCGTGACTGTAAAAGCCCCTCTGATAAATCCGAGAGTATTTGAGATTGATTGAGTTCAGGTTGTGTCTATAAATAGACGGAGTGAAGACGAACCAGCAACGCCTGTACATTTAATGCACATAGATACTTGTTTGTGCAATGAGCTACTTGCTGTGCATTGCTTCGGTGTTGCAGGTAGACGGGACTTGCATGTTTGTATGGAGATGTCTATGGTACAGACATCCTAATGACCTGATTTAGCCCAGGCTTGTCTGTAATTGGTTGCTGTGATGATTTATAAACGCAATAATTAGAATGATTTTGAAGTCCTATCAAGCTGGCGTTGGAAACATAATGGCTTAATGTAGTCCAGGACTTGTTGCGTAATTTAATGGGGACTGAATCAGCCTTGGGCACCATAGTGCCCTCGTGTAACGCCAGGCCTAAATCGAGCGAGATTAAGAAGGAGCAAGAACACGATTAAAAGTTTCATTACACGTCTAAATCCGA
>NC_089781.1:90257987-90270487 GCF_040412425.1 Macrobrachium rosenbergii
GCCTGTATCCCTATATATCTGACTTGTATTCCTTGTTACCTGACCTGTATCCCTTTTACCTGACCTGTATCCCTATTTACCTGACCTGTATCCCTATTTACCCGGCCTGTATCCCTATTTACCCGGCCTGTATCCCTATTTACGTGACCTGTATCCCTATTTACCCAAAGTCCGCGTCTAAAATTATTATGAAATTTAATTCCTCTGTACTTTCTGCAGCTTTAACGAATTGGTTGAAATCATTATAAGTTAGTTTTGGAGTTATACGTTGAAATAATTTTCTGTGTACTTTATGGCATTGCACATTAGTGAATTTTAACTAATTTTCTTTAAAATCCCCTTAGAAGCATCGAGGTATAGGTAAACCTGCATTGTTCATTCCTGTCAGGCTGTTTCTCCCATATGGGAAATTTGGTCTCCATTGTTTGAATTTATGCGACGTTGTTCAGTGTTAGGATGGATGTTTTAAGCGCAGTTGCATGCAGTGAATTATGTACCTAGAGGTTAGTCGGCTTTGGTGGGTGGTCGCAGATAGGGTAGAGAAAGTCATGGGACAAACAGCCTCTCTTAGAAAGAATTGATAAGAACTGAAATGCAAACATGCTCAGCAGCCGTAAATAAATAAATGGAGGAATCTCTTATAGTATATATATATATACACACACACACACACACACACACACATATATATATATATATATATATATATATATATATATATATATATATATATATATATATTATATATATATATACTATTAAGGTAACTCTCTCTCTCTCTCTCTCTCTGAAGGTGAAAAGAATCTTTACCGCTAGACTTATGTATCTTGTTAATGTAGATGATTAATGGCTCTGTTAACCTGGGGTTATTAAATTCGAGATTACTCAGAAAATTAGTATTCTGGTATAAACTTTTGACTGAAAGAAATGAAGTGCCTCGTCTTCATAAGTTCCTGGTGTCATAGAGTTCATTGGAAGTATTGAAGATACCAAAGACATTCCTGGAAAGGCGCCTTCACGTTACATTATTAATCTCCAGAGAGAGAGAGAGAGAGAGAGAGAGAGAGAGAGAGAGAGAGAGAGAGAGAGAGAGAGTGCATGGGTTAGCCGTGATGCGACTGTAATTTAAAACTTATTTTCAATAACGGAGTTGAATGCCCTCCTTGGCGCATGCTTATTCTTTCTCGTAATTTTGAATGGACTTGTAGTGTTCCACTTTATTAACAATTTTTATATTTGTCTCAGTCAGTCATATTTATTTTTGGTCTCTTTGTTAAACGGAATTTAATCCAATGTTAGGATTCGTTTCCTTTAATTGCTGACAACTGTGCATGAGTGTGTGTGTCGGTAGTGGGTAGTTTTTGCTCAGATCATTAAGCCTTTGCTATCTTTCTTTTTTGAGAGAGAGAGAGAGAAATGATCTTATTGGTCCTAGACAACACTGGATTTCTCATTAGAATATCTTCCCCTAGTTCATAAGTTCTTCACATAATTACACAAAATCGCATATTCAGCACGTTGACCCCTTTCTCTCTTGCGCGCAGTCTCGCAGTTCTTCGATAATAAAAGTCTGTTTTATCCAAGATCCAGTCTACATGGATGTTGGTGGTTGTTCTTCCTTGTGTCAGCCAGAACAATTTATTCATAAACAGTTTGTTTCCAGTTTTCTTCTTTGCCAGGCAACTAGATTTTTCTTATCTCTGTGCTCAAGTCCACCTCTCACTCACTCCCCGAAGGGGGTTAGTGCCGTCAGTGCACCTCAATTGGTGCACTGTAGACATTATCACTTTTAAGGGTCTTTGCAGCGTCCCTTCGACCCCTAGCTGTCGCCTCGTTCGTTCCTTTCACTGTACTTCCATTCATATTATCTTTCTTCAATCTGACTTTCCACCTTCTCCAACAATTGTTTCATAGCGCAACTGAGAGGTTTTCCTGTTATACCTTTCAAACCTCCTTACTGTCAATTTCCCTTTGAGCGCTGAGTGACTTCATAGGTCCCAGCGCTTGGCCTTTGGCCGAAGTCCTATGTGGAATGAAACGGAATTCCACCTCTCGAAGTCCTATATGGAATGAAACGGAAGTCCACCTCTCACTTTTACTCTTACCTCTTTGTAATTATATATATATATATAGCGTAATTGCATGGCAATAAAAAATTTCAATAATTTCGGAAGCTGCTTCTTATGTTGTGTATATTCAGTACTACGTTTTACATCCGTAAGAAAGCGTAGCATTTATTCTGTATGCATTTATGTGTATGAAATCCTTCTTTTGGAATGCAGTGCAAAATAATTCTTGATGCATTGAGGGAATTGAAGAATTCTAATACGTCAAGCGAGAAGTCTGTTTGAGTTGGGCAGCATTTTCCCAGGTGGGGAGTTACTTTCTTTCGAGGAGTTTTTGGGATTTCAAGTTGAGAGCTCTTTTCAGAATTCGAAAAATTGGTGTTGCCATGGGCTTTTTTTTTTTTTTTTTTTTTTTTAGGCTGTTGAAAGTATTTTTTTTTTAAATTCTGGAGTACCAGTTTGAACTTGAAAATAAAAGTGAAATTTCTTTTGTAAAAGATGTTTAACTCTGCTCAGCAAAAAGATTTTTTTTTTTTATTTTGAACTGTGTTAGATTTTCATTTCCGTCAACTCTAATATTTACATAAAGCTCTCAGTTTCCACCGAATGATTATTTTCCCACGTTCAATTTCCTTTTTTGCTTTTATGAAGGCTTGACCGGACCACAGTGCTCACTAGCAAAGTGAAATTAATGCTTGCTTCGTAGAACGTAGCTCAGCAAGAGATTATTATTTTCGACTCAAATGTCCGTTGCACAAAATACTTTCAGGAAAGTTATTTTAATCTGTTGTGTAAAGAATTTAATGTATTTTTTTTTTACTGAAACCTGCTATTAACCTGCAGCTCTATTCTAACAACGATATTTTTGAACTGTTTTCTGTACTCTCTCTCTCAGGCACCTATTTTTCCATGATTCTTGATCCTTAATGCTTTCTGTTTTTTTTTAAAGAGCTTGGTCTGCCTCTTTTAGCCGGGATAAACCTTACTTTATCTTTTTCCTAGTTTTTCCAGGCAATGAATTAGGTGCTGTGGGCCTTTGCATTAATATACCTATAAACATACATGCATGCATAAACAACACACACACATGTATATATATATATATATATATATATATATATATATATATATATATATATATATATATATATAAAATGCTTAAAAATCAGTAGATGCACGTGACTTCAGTATAATAAGTGGTATTCGCTTATATATTATTATATATATATATATATATATATATATATATATATATATATATATATATATATATATATATATATATATATATATATGTGTATATATTAATATACATATCTATTTTTATTTTTATAAATTAATTTATTTAAAATGTTTATTTATAGAATATATTTCGATATGTAAATGGATATTTGTTTCATGCTGATATGTATAAAAGTTTGTTGAATTTCGTATCGTTGTTATTTCAATTTTATTTTATAGTCTGTATTGCTATAATTCACTTCCCTGTGGCGTCTTTTCCTTCCTCTTCTAAGGAAGCTTTCATGTTTTTTATGATAATAATAATAATAATAATAATAATAATAATAATAATAATAATAATAATAATAATAATAATAATAATAATAATAATAATCTAAGTGGCTCTGATGAATGATACAATTTTCTCCTTATTTAGTAAATTTCAACTACAAGGAGGCACTTAGATTTTCGTTTTATCTGAAGAGTATGAAATGCCTTTCACAAGTGTTATTCTAGTACTACTATCATGCCCTTTGCACACACCATGCTACTGCAGATTACATCACGGTTGAATGCAAGGTTGATGAGTTTCATAACGCTTCCCTAATTTTCTCGATTGTACATTTTGCTGGTATTTGCAAGGATTACTTGAAGATTAGAAAAAAGCACGTTAAAAGAAGAAGAAGAAGAAGCGTCGTGTGCTAGTAAGAATATTTTTATTGTTCACAGTTCGTATTGGGCAACCTCAGGTATTAGGTCTCTCTCTCTCTCTCTCTCTCTCTCTCTCTCTCTCTCTCTCTCTCTCTCTCTCTCTCTCTCTCTCTATTTCTCCGACCTTGATGAATGCAGTCGTTGCAACGCCAGATTTTGAAGACTAGTCAGTTAATGTAAGTTAACGTTAAATGTTACAGGTAATATTTTTTGTTTATTACTAGTAAACTTCTTAAGATTAGTAATATTATTAGAGTGTCAGAATCGATAATTTACTTTTCATGTTGCCAGTGGTTTTATTTTCATCTGTAAATGCAGGTCTATTTATTTGGGTTATTTCAATTCGTGATACATAGCATTATTATAAAGAATGTTATCAGCAGACGTATGCATTACATTCCTCAGGCCTCCGTTCCCTTACTGCAGTAGAAAATAGCGACCCCGCTTAGGGATTAAGCTGAAAAGAAGACGAGGAGGAGGAGGAGGAGGAGGAGGAGGAGGAGGAGGAGGAGGAGGAGGAGGAGGAGGAGGAGGAGGAGGAGGAGGAGGAGGAGGAGGAGGAGAAATGCATTTGCTTGGACGAATCCTGAATGAATCTATAGATCTGCCTCTCAAAAAACTGGAAGATTGTAAGGATCAGGGAAGAATGTAATTAGGAAAAGATTTCCAAAGTTTGCCAGTGGAGAGAAAGGTCACCGACCAATCAAGACATTTTTCTGCCACATTTGTAGTCAACACTGGTGCATTCTCTCTCTCTCTCTCTCTCTCTCTCTCTCTCTCTCTCTCTCTCTCTCTCTCTCTCTCTCTCTCTCTCTCTCTCTTATAATTTAGAGAGAAAGGTCACTGGCAAATCTAGACATTTTTCTGTCACATTTGTAATCAACACTGGTGCTCTCTCTCTCTCTTATAATTTAGAGAGAAAAGTCACTGGCAAATCTAGACATTTTTCTGCCACATTTGTAATCAACACTGGTGCACTCTCTCTCTCTCTCTCTCTCTCTCTCTCTCTCTCTCTCTCTCTCTCTCTCTCTCTCTCTCTCTCTTATAATTTAGAGAGAAAGGTCATTAACCTACCTAGACATTAGGCTGTCACATTTGTAGTCAGCATTGGTGCATTCTCTCTCTCTCTTATAATTTAGAAAGATCATTAACCTATCTAGACATTAGGCTGTCACATTTGTAGTCAGCACTGGTGCATTCTCTCTCTCTCTCTCTCTCTCTCTCTCTCTCTCTCTCTCTCTCTCTCTCTCTTTCACATAATTTAAATGATGCACAGTGGATTTCGTTCGACTGATAAGAGTCATATCAGTGTAATTATTCGCCGTTTTGACATGTTTGTTTCCATGAATTGAATTTATTGCGGCTATAGATTAAGCGAAATTGTTTGTTCTCTGCGGAGAGTGGGATGTGCCTTTTATCAGATCTTACGTCGTATTTGAAAACACCAGCCTTAATAATAATCATCGTAATGCCAACATAATTATAGTAAATGGCAGCTAGTATTATTAATATTGTTGCAGAACTGCGAGAAGCGTAGGTTGTGTACAAAAGAACTTAGTGATTTTTGGAACATTTGAAGTTCTAGGAGCCCTATGCAGAAGCAGAAATTATTACAGTAAATTCTCTGGAGTATATTGCAAATTACCGAAAGGAATATTATATAATTTGTCAGATTTGTATGCAGAGAAACAGTTTATTTAATCTGTCAAGAATTTATCTGTATCATCACTGTTGCATTCTCTCTCTCTCTCTCTCTCTCTCTCTCTCTCTCTCTCTCTCTCTCTCTCTCTCTCTCTCTCTCTCTCTCTCTCTCTCATAATTTATGGAGCCTTGTCGATTTTTTTTCAGGTGGCGAGGAGAGTCATATCAGTGTAATTTTTCGCCTTGCTGACAGGTTTATTCTCTCAGAATTGAATTTATTGTGGCTTATAATTTAAGTGGAATTGAGTGCTCTCGACGGAGACTGGGATGCGCCTTGTTGCCAGCTTTTATATCGCATTTCCTCCTTGATAGATGGTTATCCGTCACGCTTACAATATTGGTATTCAGTTTTCGTCGCTTGATAATAGAAGTAGTGATAATAATCATTATTCATGTCAGAGTAACATTGATAAATGGTGGCAAGTATAATTGATAATGTTGTAGAAGCTGGTTCATAAAATATAACATTTCAGGCTTTCTGGAGCACTTGAGGGTCTGTGATTTTTGCAGAAATTATTGCGGTGGTTGCTCCGAAGTTTACCTAATTGCAATAAGGAAAGGAACATTATACAATTTGCTAAGTATGTACGCAGTAAAACAATCACTTTGATCCATCAAGTATTTCTTCTCATTCATAGCCGGACGCAACGAGGGTGAAGACGGGTATGGGGCTAGCAACCTCATCCCAAGGGAAGAAGGCGAGTTATATTATATGAAATGTATATGTATATATAATTGTTTTCGCTTATATGCCTTTTCGTAGCTAAGACTTTGCTGGGGGGGGCGTGGTTAGAGGTTGCTAGATCTTGCTCATCAAGACTAGCTAAGATCCACTAGATTTGATTAATTGTCAAGTACATAAATTACTGTGTAGGCCAGCAGAGTTGCGTAGTTTAACTCAATGTGCCCACACACACACACACACACACACACACACACACACACACACACACACACACACACACACACACACACACACACACACCCTCAATAGGAACAGTATGGCCAGCAGAAACTTCAGCATTTCCAGTTACAAAATTATTTATTTCCAGTATTTATTTCCACTAGTAATAGGAATGAGTAGATTTATAACTGGAAATGCTGAAGTTTCTGCTGTCCATACTGTTCTTATATTTATACATACACACACACGTTCACCCTTGAAATTAATAGTTACTGACTTGGCATTTATTGGTAAACTCTGTCGCGGGAACTTGTCAGACTGTGAGACAACAGAGAATAAACTCTGTTCGGGGTTATTTTAATCAAACCAACGACTTCAGATAATTGTTATTGTGTTGTACTAATTGACCAACGGCCGACCACATAGTAGCTGGAAGTGTCATTAATCAATTCGTTAATGTTATCAATCCCATAGTTTATATGTACATGTGAAATTCCCGTATATGCTTCAAAGGACTTCAGTTGTGGGTCACGACTTGGTTCATGGATTATTGATTGATTTATAACAACTAAAACTACCTGGTTCATGGCTCTAACTACCTTTTGATTATGGCAATTGCCGTCAATTGCTGTGATCGGTGTTAAAATTTGTTGTAAGGGAAGCTTCCCCTCCACAAATTCAGTTCCCTAATCTTAGTTTGACACAATTTCTGCAGTCATCGCTTGAATTTGGAAAAATTTAGTTCCCAATTGTTAGTTTGACAGTTTCTGCAATCACTTGAATATGGAAAAATTTAGTTCCCTGATGTTAGTCTGACACAGTTTCTGCAAACATCACCTGAATTGGGAAAATCTAAACCACACACTTTGATTTTTGACAAGTGAAAATAAACACCTCGAAAAATTTTGCATTTCCGTCGAAAAATTTTGCATTGTATTTTTCTATCTTCGTTCAGCGTCCTCAAAATGGAGAATCTTATATAATTACGCTACATTTTCGTAACTTGTTCATGCACACAAAGTAGTAGTTAATGCTTTAATTTTTTTTTTATCCAGAGTCCTCATACTTGATAGTTTCTGTTGCTAAAAGGATTTTGAATAGGTAACTAAGGACGTGTTCCAGTATCTTAAATAAGACGAACCAAATCCAAAATGACGCTTTTGGTTTTCGAAGTCGTAGGTATCATGGATTCCGTTAATGGCAACTGATATTTTTGGGGATTATCAGATTTTCCTTTATAGCGAAGACAGGATTGCAGGGAATCATGATAACGAGCCAGCAGCCAGATTTAGGGTCATAAAATACGGCCCTTTTTCTCGGGATCTGAATTTCAATGACCTTTATAGCTTTTTGCGAAGTTAGCGGGAATAGAGAGTTTTATTTATTTGAAATCTTTTATTCCAGGGTAGATACAAACAAATGATCTTTGGAGGGTAAATATTGTCTGTGATCTTTGGAGGGTAAATATTGCTTGTGATCTTTGGAGGGTAAATATCGTTTGTGATCTTTGAAGAGTAAATATCGTTTATGATCTTTGGGGGAAAATTTGTGTTATTCACTACTGATATTTACATATTCACTACTGTTATTTACATATTCACTACTGATATTTACATAGTCTGCCGTAATGCTGTATTCACCATGTAAATCTGAATACTGATTTTTTAAGTAGGTTTATTAAATTGTTTCTGATGTCACTTTATCGATTTATTACACACTCCCGCAAATTTTAATGTGTAGACACTGAAAAATACCCTAAACAGTAACATGAAATGACATAAATTCTATTATATGTGTATATATATATGTGTGTGTGTGTATAAATAAATAGATAGATAGATAGATAGATAGATAGATAGATAGACAGAGAAATACATAGATATATAGACAGGACGAACCTGAAGCAATATAAATTATTCCAATCTCTAGGCAGTTTGAGCTTACTAATAAAGCCTGTTACACAAGTTCTCGTGGGCGCCTGTGACATGTTCGGCATTCAAAAGGAACTTGTAAACAGGATGCGATAAAAAAAAAAAAATTCCCCGCCTCCCCCTGACAGCAACTAATCTTTCTATCTGTACTTTTTTTTTTAATGCTTTCGTTTTAGTTACTACAAAACGTAACAGGGGACGCTGCTCTTTGGTTTCAGGTGTTGAAAATACACCAGATTCCATATCAGTTAAGTTGCACCTGTAGACGAGTCATGGCAACTTATCAAAGTATTATTGCTCTTAATAAATGAGAACAGGCCGGCGCTGATTGCGAACATTGGATATTTTATCACGTGCGGAGTTTAACCCTTTGGCCCCCGTAAGGGCTAGTGCCGTCAGTGCACCTCATGCGGTGCACTGTAGGCATTACTTAAGGTTCTTTGCAGCGTCCCTTAGACCCCTAGCTGTAAGCCCTCTCATTTCTTTTACTGTACCTCCGTTCATATTCTCTTTCTTCCATCTTGCTGTCCACCCTCTCCCAACAGTTGATTCATAGTGCAACTGCGAGGTTTCTCATCATGCTACACCTTTCAAACCTTTAGACTCTCCATTTCCCTTTCAGCGCTGGATGACCTCACAGGTCCCAGCGCTTGGCCATTGGCTAAAATTCTGTATTCTATTCTATTCTTTTTTTTAACCCTTTGATAGAAATTCATTTCCCGTCACAATGTGGTTCGGATCCCACAATAAGCTGTAGGTCCCGTTGCTAGGTAACCAGTTGGTTCTTAGCCACGTAAAATGAATCTAATCCTTCGGGCCAGCCCTAGGAGAGCTGTTAATCAGCTCAGTGGTCTGGTTAAACTGAGATATACTTTTAACCCTTTGGCCGACCAAAGTATGGAAACTGATACATCGATTTAGTTATCTCAAACTGGGGCGTTTGGCGTTAATTTGTAGTCTGGGTTCCGTTCAAAATGAGTTTATTCATTAATATTCGGGAGGGGGGGATGGAATTTTGAGCTTGGTATTCGCCGGAATGTTATTTTGACGTTTTTGAAAACGAATTTTAAAATGGCCTTGTTAATTATCCTAACTTGATCACTTTATCCTCGTACGTACAAACATATATATATATTTTTTGTATCATCGTTTTCGTATAAATTTTATGATTTTTAAAAAATTTTTTGTTTTGCTGTAGGTGGACAAGACTCGTTCGTGATTCAGCAGAAATGAATATGAATTATAATGCGAATTATTATTATTATTATTATTATTATTATTATTATTATTATTATTATTATTATTATTAATTATTACCTCTACGGAACCAGAACATCCTTACTCGCATATCAAGCTTTCACAAGTTAGAATGGTCGAATTTATTGCTGTTATGTATACTCAAATTCCTTTGTTTGTTGAGCTATGTCTAGTTATTCGTTTATATTTTTTTCATTTTCACACTTAAGAACAGTCTGTTCTGTATAAGTTAATATCCTATTGGATCCCTTCATTATGAGTGTTTCCTCATTCTGACCAAGCAGTAATAATAATAATAATAATAATAATAATAATAATAATAATAATAATAATAATAATAATAATAATAATAATGTGAAAAAGAGTAGAGCAAATAAGGAGAAAGAAGTTAAAGACTTGCGCGCTCGCACACACACATACACACACCCATTGTGTATATATATATTATATATATGTGTGTCTGTGTATAATTTATATATATATATTTACATACAAGCACACACACATATATACTGTATATATATATATATATATATATATATATATATATATATATATATATATATATATATATATATATATACGCGTATGTATGTTGTTGCATGTATATAGGCATGTAACTTGCATGAAACTAAATAGACTGAATAGAAGTGACCAGAAACTAATGAAAAGAAAACTCCTATTTATACCGCTAGGCAAGAAAATCAAAGGGATCAGAAGACTAAGAATGAACTGAAATTGAGAGATGACTCATAATTTAAAAAAAAACCGGAGAAACAGGGGTCGCGGAGCGGAGCAGGGGTGTTAATCATATCAAGGATCAAAAGGGAGTAGGCAAAATGGAGGTCCTACTGGGGATCAAAGGATACTGAAGGGAATCCTGTGGAGCAGCAGTACGAGAGGGAGAAACACAGTATGAAGTAAAGAGAGAGAGAGAGAGAGAGAATTTTTATTTCTAAAGCTTTTTCTCGTGACATCGATAGTTTTCCAATTTTTAAGAGGAGAGAGAGAGAGAATTAAATCGAGACTGGATTTTTATTTCTAGAGCTTTTTTTTTTCCCATGACGTTGATAGTCTTCCATCTTCCATCTTGAGAGAGAGAGAGAGAGAGAGAGAGAGAGAGAGAGAGAGAGAGAGAGAGAGAGAGAGAGAGAGAGAGAGAGGAAATTAAATCGAGACTTTGAATTTTTATTTCTAAAGTTTTTTTTTTCTTGACGTCGTCTTTCATCTTTTAAGATGAGGTGTGTCGATTTCTTCCTTATAGGAAGAACCCCTCCCCACCTTCCACGCCTTCTCTCTTTTCGTTAATCTTTCTTTTACTTGTTTTCTTAGGGAGGCCCAATGATTTTTTTTCCCGGGTCAATCAGACTTTTCCATCAACTGGATAAACTGCAGACTGTTGAGAATGAGTTGACGAATATGTATACGAAGTTGCAATATATCGCCATGTGCAATATATTGCAAATGGCAATATATTGGCTGTGTAAGGATGGGGATTAATACCCCAATAACTACTGCACTGAAAAAAAAACTCTCAAACTAACATGAGTATCATTTGAAACTTTTTCCCTAACTGCAATTAAAGTGAGGTAACAGAACTGATAAGAGACAAAGGGACAGATAATAAACTTTTGCGTCTGGTTGCAATATCTCCTCCTCCTCCTCCTCCTCCTCCTGATTTCAACAGCAGAGATTTATTGCATCTCCCCTCTCCTCCTCTAGAATTCCTAAAATTCACAGGCGTCTCTTGAGAGTTCGTTGTCCCGTGAAGCAGCCTGAACTATTTTTGTGTTTTATTCTGCTTTGACAGTGAAGTCAGAATTAGTGGGATTTCGAGTTGAATAGAATAATTGCAGTTCAAATGATTTATTTATTTTGTCTCCACTGTGCCGTGGAGCGAACTGTCAATTATTTTCCGTTTTACCAGATGGATGGAATTAGACTTGGATTATAAATTAAATTGTCTGAAAGAAAAACCAAATGTTACATTTCAGAATGATTTCTCTGTGTTTTTAATGGGATTAGATACCAAATAATCCATAAATAAAATGAATAACGCTAACGTGCAGTATTTTGACAATATTTTAGCGTTGTTTAATGCATGAATTAAGTGACTTTTGAGACTGATGGACTCGTACGTGAACCGAAAAATCAAACGCTATAGAGTAAAATATTGGTATCGAGTATTAGCCAATAAAAATTTACCAAATTTTCCAAGTTAGGAACAACCTGATGACCTCATTGGAGGCTGTTGAACACCTAAGATAACTGAAGGGTTGATGTATGGTGAATTAAGCCATAACATCAATTTTTTTTAGGAAAGTAGGGCAGCAGACCTCAAAAATTACAAGGAAAAAACCCAGCAGCCTAGTTTCCACGCATCCCTGAAACAGATGATTTGCAGTGTTTGAGGCAACTTAAAGCTTTTAATTATGGTAACAGATTTCACTGTTCGAGTTTTTGCTTGTTGTGGCCACCGATGAATACTTATATATTTTTGTTTATTCGATGATATGATTTCAAGTCTTACTGTTTGCAATATTTTTCGAATTTTTGTACTTCTAGACATTCCATCTGCTGAAACTTGGTATACAAGTTCCTTTTGATTTCCTTACTATATGCAGTATTTTTCGAATTTTTACACTTGTAGACAAGTATTGAAGTTCATGGCGATTTTGCTTCATTCTCTAAGAATATCTACTGGATAAT
>NC_089781.1:90275487-90280487 GCF_040412425.1 Macrobrachium rosenbergii
GGTCTTTTTCCTATTATTATTATTATTATTATTATTATTATTATTATTATTATTATTATTATTATTATTATTATTATTATTATTATTATTGAATATGGCGTTCATTCGAAAAAAGAAACAGAGGGTAATTGGAAATACAGAAAGAGATCATTTATTAGAAAAACTGATAAATTAGCAAATTAATAAATAAGCAAACTGTTGAATAGGCAAATTAATAAATGAATGAAAATGTAAGTAAAATGCTTTTTTTTTTTCAGTGTTTTTACATAAATATTACATAAATATATGTGTATGCTCATTGGCCCAGAACCAGAAAGACAAAACCTTGTCTTTGGCCTTCAGGTGGTTTTTTTTTCTCTTCAAATTTTCTTCTTCGCTCGAATTTCGGGGATCCGCCGCTCGCCTAAATCTTTAAAGATGAGATTACTCTGAGGGAGAGTTCTTCCTCTCGTTTCTCTCTCTCTCTCTCTCTCTCTCTCTCTCTCTCTCTCTCTCTCTCTCTCTCTCTCTCTCTCTCTCTCACATTATTTTTGGCGTAAATTTGGTATGCTTGTGTAAGCATGTTTGTGTATGTATGTATGTATGTATTTACGTTTGGTGACATACTTGAATAATTTATTTTCATTTGGATTGGAATTCTCTCTCTCTCTCTCTCTCTCTCTCTCTCTCTCTTCTCTCTCAGTTCTCTTTTTATCTCTCTCTGAATTATGTATCATTTTTATATGGAATCTACTTTGACTCTTACCATGTATGTATTAGTCCTTAAAACTTAAAATTGCCAGTTTCAAGGGTGTGTAGAATCTTTTATAACAATGGTAAATGGTTTTATATTTGTCTTTGTGAAAATGAATAATTATGTACAAATATATATGCGTTTGAATATATGTTTATAAAAAACCATTTTTATATTTCCATTCAATAGAATACTTTGACTCTAAAAATATATATAAATATATGTATGTGTGCATGTATGTATGTATTTGTGTGTTTGTTTATATATATATATATATATATATATATATATATATATATATATATATATATATATATATATATATATATATATATATATATATATATATATATATATATATATATATATATATATATATATATATATATATATATATATATATATATATATATATAATTTCAGTTTGTCGAAGTCTTTGTAGAGACCTATTGACATTTGTAACTTGTTCCAGGTTTATGGGTGAATATTTTGCAATAATAATAAAAGAATATCATATTAAGTATCATTTTGCGTTTGCTTAAATATATTTGCTTGTTTAATAACTTCGGTAATCTTAATTTTCAGTAACTTAGGCTTTTTATATTTCCATTCAAAAGTTATATAGGCTACTGTTTCGTTGTAAGAGCATAGTGGCATATAATTTTCCTAAACGAGGTTTTAACAAAATGGAATATGCACATGTGAAAAAAGCGGGAAATTAGAAAAAAGATCCAAAATAATTCTAGTAAAATGCGTTCAAGTAACGATATGGATGAAATTGGGTAATCTGCATTGACCTAAAAATTTGGTCCAACGTTTTCTGCAGTTTGATTGACAGATTTTTATATATAAAAAAAATTAATGGATAAAATATATATTTTTTTCGTTATCATAGGATCGCACTGCCCGCGCTCTTTCGAAAGCATGGCGCTTGAATATCAAAGGTCTTATGGAAGAAAAGGTTTGAGAGAGAAATAGTTAAATTTTACCCGATGATACGTAGTCGTAGCTTTGGCTTCTGGCGTTGATATTTTTTTTATTTTTTTTTCTTGTAATTTTTCTTATACAGTATATATTTCCGAGTGTTTGAATTCTGACATTTCATTTTTATTTCTTGAACTCTTCCTCTGAGAGGAATCTGACCATTTTTGCTATATTAATCTTGAATCGTTCTTGATATCTGAAGGCAAGGTAATGGACAGAACTAGTAGGTAAACAAGAAAATAGGTATTAACAGGAAAATGGATAAATTTGTTTAAAAAAAACAAGAAGGTTGGTAAGATCTTTCAAAAAACAGGAGTATAGACAAGCTACAACCCATAAGAAAACAGACAAATATTTTCTTTAAAGGACAAGAAAATGTGAAAAATAAAAGAATGGGAGAATATTTTTATAGGATCGCGAATACGTTTAAGATCAGTAAAAGAGAGGAAAACAAGTAAAAAATGCGCTGAAGTCTCTTTGGAGCAATCGAGTTTTCTGTACAGCTGCTACATCGTATAATCAAGGCCACCGAAAATAGATGTGTCTTTCGGTGGTCTCGGTATAATGCTGTTTGAGCCGCGGCCCGTGATCGTATATCGTTGCCAGAAGCACGATTATGGCTAACTTTAATCTTAAATAAAATAAAAACTAGTGAGGCTAGAGGGCTGCAGTTTGGTATGTTTGATGATTGGAGGGTGGATGATCAGCATACCAATCTGCAGCCTTCTAGCCTCAGTAGTTTTTAATATCTGAGGGCGGACAGAAAAAGTGCGAACAGCAAAAAGTGCGGACAGTATAAAGTGCGGACGGACAGACAAAGCCGGCACAATAGTTTTCTTTTAGAGGAAACTAAAAAGGTCAGAAACATGTTTTATGTGAATGGAGAAAAAGGTGTTTATTTTCTCTTTCAGTTAACGTATTTTTTTCTGTAACAGATTATTTTTCATAAACGTTGAGATTTTATTACAATCCGAACACATCTGAAGGTTACATATTTCTTTTATGCTTTTATTTAGATTAGTTTTATTGCACTAAGCTTATCTGAAATAGTTTATGGTAAGACGAGTATACCTCTCCTTCTAATTATTAAAATGGATTTCTCTTGATATTTTCTGTTGGGCTTTGATTTATATTTTTCAAAATTTAAAAGTTTTTAATTAATAAAAAAAATTGGCCAATCAGTTTTTTCTTTCAGGTTTCGATTGTGTCTTTTAAATCCTGTAATTATGTAAATCGAGATTTTTCATATCTCGTATTATTTATACCGAAATTACTATTTTTTTATGAAAATGACGTAAAAGTTCAATTGATAAAATTCCCAGTGAAGTACCGGAATTTCTCTCTTTATCTGTGAGCATTGTTTTCATCCCATCAGGTCTTCCATGCGAAGCAATTTCGCCAATTGCCCTTCGGTTGAAAAAAATAATTAAATGAAAAGGCGAACGGCGATGATGATGATGGTTTCCATTATGGAAATCGGTACAAAGACTGTTTCTTTTCGTCTGCCGCCAAGTTTTGCATTTTTTCCCCTGCCTCTGTTTTCTCGACTCATTAAAACTTCAATTTCTTCCTGTGAGAGGCTGAAAGCTTATCAGTTCGTTCTTGATTAAGCTTCCATCTTTCTTTCATCGTGTTTATCCCGGTTCTCGCTTTCTTCAGGCCTGGACTAGAAAAGATAATCAGATAAGGATAATCAGACTCGCAACATAACGTCAATCTAATTACCACTTACCCTGTAGAAATACAATGTCAGTCTAATTATACCTTTCCCTGCAGAAATACGTCAATCTTCGTATCCCTTACCCTGTAGAAATACGTCAGTCTAATTATCCCTTACCCTGCAGAAATAAGTCAGTCTACTTATCCCTTACCCTGCAGAAATACGCCAGTCTAATTATCCCTTACCCTGCAGAAATACGTCAGTCTAATTATCCCTTACCCTGCAGAAATACGTCAATCTACTTATCCCTTACCCTGCAGAAATACGTCAGTCTAATTATCCCTTACCTTGCAGAAATGCTAAAAAAAAAAAAAAAACACTAAAGTTTTCTAAGATCCTCGAATTTCGTCATTCCGCTTCATCTCGAGTCTTTAACGACGCTGGCGTTTCGCTAATTGACAGGCGTTAAAAGAACATCGGATTTGAAATGGGAAGCTGAAATCGGAGGTATCAGCCTCCTCATTGACGACTGAAGACTCTCGGCCTGAACTCGTTAAGCTTCTGATCTCAAGTGACCACTTGCAACTCGGTTCTGTTTTTGGGAAGTCTATTTCGTGTTGTCTTCATTATTGGTATTTGATGGTCATTGTTTGGAATCTGGTGAAGATTGTTCTTTCTGTATTTTTTTTTTTTTTTGGCTTTTTTGGTGATTTTGTGGTATTGAAAGATTTTTGGTGTATTTTGAAATAGCTTTATTATTAACTTTTTTCTTCCTTATTTATTTATCTTGTTCATACTAGACAGGTAAGAAATCATTTTGTTAATTAACTAGGGTATGAGGCTTGTCGTAATTTAAGTGACCTTGATCTGCTCATAAGAATGCTGAAATTTCTGAACCGGCCTTTATGCTATGGTACGAGTATATGGCACAAGGATAAACCTTTTGTTGTTCGTAAGTCAATATCATTGGTGCTCTGAAAAGCATACAACAGATTTGAAATTTTACAGAATAAAAAGCTAATTTTTCCACCAACATCCCGAAAAGATAAAGTTTGGAAGAAAGCGGCATTATCCAGAGCTTTGCAAAGGTGCCAAGTTATTCTTCAGCAATGTAAAAGTCGGAGAGATGTGGCTTGAAGACATAACAAAAGGTTTCAGATTTAAAGCAAAGGAGAGACCTCCCACCCTCTTTTCTAAACCTTGTAATGACCCATTCCCGTCAACGAAGTAACTTGCATATAATACATTGATTAGGTCAGTAAATACATTTTTTTTTTTTTAGAAAACCTGCCTAAACCACTTCGACCTCGCCCGGGTTTTAAACTATGGACTCTGACTTTTTATTACCTTTTATTTAAAAATGTTCAGTGTACAATACACATAGTTTCCAATTACAATATCACATTATTACTTGAAATCTCCTGTAACAATGTTCTCAATTTGTTTTCAGTACATCACTTGAAGCCTTTTCTTATAAATGTTCATCATACAACACTTACTTTATATTTAATAACAATTTTCTTTAGTCTGTAACCATACACAATACTTAGTCATTAACATTCAAAATGTTTTTGTAATATACACTTTAGGAAATAAGTTATTCGTTTTTAACTTATAATTGTC
>NC_089781.1:90290487-90300487 GCF_040412425.1 Macrobrachium rosenbergii
AGAGAGAGAGAGAGAGAGAGAGAGAGAGAGAGAGAGAGAGAGAAAACCTATCTTTGATGCGGTTTACTGTGCTTGCAGATAAGCCCAGTTTTGAGGGGCATCGAAGTACCTTTGTCAAGACCAGGCCCAAGGGGAAAACCTCGTAGGGGGTAGTGCCTTTAGTGCGCCCCATACGGTGCATTGTAGGCATTACTTAAGGTATTTTGCAGCGTCCCTTCGGCCCCTTGCTGCAACCCCTTTCATTGTTTTTACCGTACCTTCGTTCATATTCTCTTTCTTTCATCTTACTGTTCACCCTCTCCTACTAATTGTTTCATAGTGCAACTGCGAGGTTTTACTCCTGTTGCACCTGTCAAACTTTCGACTATCAACTTCCGTTTCAGCGCTGAATGACCTTATAGGTGCCAGCGCTTGGTCTTGGGCCAAAATGCTATATTCCATCCCATTCCATTCCAAAGGGGAAAAGAACAATAGAGGGATAGAAGAGGGAGCTGTGCCGAAAACCAGCGGAAGCGAGACATCTGCCACAATACGGGTTTTAGTATTGGTTCGAAATAGGTGAAAGGTAATTTGGCTCTTCGCATTTGCGCTGCCATGCCAAGTGAGAAACTTTCAGGTGTGAAAAGAGTTGTGCTGGCACCGATTAACTAATGCGCTGATTATTTCCATTGGGCTTGTGGATGTCTGTCCTGGTGTGTCTCCATTCCTTAATCTCTTCGTTGCCCTTTTACTTTCTCAGCAGTCTCTTGCGCAGGCGTTCTCAAACGTACACGAGCTCGCCCGTAAGGGTATAGTGACGTCGGTGCACCTCTTGCGGTGCACTGTAGGCATTACTTGAGGTTCATTGCTGTGTCCCTTCGGCCCCTTCATTCCTTTTACTGTACCTCCTTTCATATTCTCTTTCTTCCATCTTCCTTTCCACCCTCTCCTAACAATTGATTCACAGTGCAACTGCGAGGTTTTCCCCCTTTTACATCTATGTAACCCTTTACTCTAAATTTTCCTTTCAGCGCTGAATGACCTCATAGGCCCCAGCGCTTGGCCTTTGGCCTAAGTTGTATATTCTGTTAGATTCTGCTCTCGTGCCGTTCGGCTCTGCTTCTATGTTATTTTCCACACTCAACAAATCTTCAAATGACTCCATTTGCATCTTTTGTTCTAAGACCCGTTTGTTGATTAACCTTTCTTTGTACATTTACACCCTCGTAAATCAACTTGTGCTTCTTAGTGTTCTTGCTGTTATTCACTCCTATATTTTTAATCACTTGACTCCTCTTTTCTCTCATTTTTATTTAGACTAATGCTATCCATCCTGCTGTAGACCCGCACTTAGAGTGCTGTCGTGCATTTGCAGCTGGAATAATTTATATTTTCTTTTTCTTCCAAACCTTTCATTTCCTCATCCCGCCACTTCTTTTATTATTCCCCTCGCTTCATACCTTTTTTGGAAATTATAAGTTGTTTTTAAAGCGCTAAAAGGAATGCGAAGAGTGAAAGAAAACGGGAGATAAAAAAACAGTGATGAAAGAAAACGGGAGATGAGAAGCTGACGGCAGCATCGTGATCTCCGGGTATCAAAGGGTTTATGATTTTTACTAAGTCCCAAAAGCGGTCGATCTCCATGCTCTAATTGTCAGGTATCTCATATCCTCACGTCGAGCAAAGTGAGTATCAGAAGAGCAATTATCTCACTAAACTGTCTTTGTGCTTGAAATTCGTGAGAAGAAGATTCATAAAATATTTCGTAGATGAAAGTATATTAAGTGGAGATTATTACGGGAGACTTCGTTGTTACGCACAATAAAATATTTGGATACACACCTTTTTTTATAGTAGATTGTAGTGTAACTTGCCCAAATTAGTTTAGATATAAGAACGCTTATGCATATATGAAGTCACAATCATAGACACTCTTAATGTGAATACACATACACACACTATATATATATATATATATATATATATATATATATATATATATATATATATATATATATATATATACATATATATATATGTATATATATATGTATACATACATACAAGTACATACATACATACATATATACATACATACACATGTGTGTGCCTGAATTCTCAAGCCAGGAATCATAAATTACAGCCAGAAAAATGCTGATGGATTCCGAAAAGTGTTTTAAAGAATGAACGCATGACTGATTTACAACAGAATTTCCGAACGTTCGTTTAATATTCATCGCAACTCGATTAATTTTTCAAGCCTTTTTAAGGGTAAAGGTCATTCCTTTGAGTGCCTGGCCTTTGAGCTCAGTGTTCTGATAAAGCTAATGAATGATATTTGTAATTACAAGCGAAAATTGTTTCCTGATACTTTTTTATATTAGAAATGTCCCTGTCCTCCTTTCGAAGGTCAGTGTTTGCTAGTGGCTGTAATAAAAATATTTTTGTAATGATTAAATGCTACAAGGTGTTCCTGTCAACATGAATCAAATTCGACAAGTAAGATTAAATATTTAGATACCGATCGTATTACGATTGAACGGACTGTTTTGTGTCGTTTGTTGCCTATGTAAGCCAAAATAATATAAAACGTAATTTATTGCTGTGTGTGGATTACATTCATAAATTTAATATTTCAGGGTATTTAGCACTCCAAAAATTTATTGCATATTTTATTTCTGTGTGAATTAAATTCCTACCTTTAATTTTTGTACATGCAACTTACCCGTCAGATATATACTTAGCTATAGTCTCCGACGTTCCCGACAGAATTTCAAAACTCGCGGCACACGCACAGGTAGGTCAGGTGATCAACCATACCAGCCGCTGGGTGGCGGGAATAGGAACCATTCCCGTTTTCTAATCAGATTTTCTCTGTCGCTGGTTCCGGCAACATCTGTTGTTGGTTCCTCCTGCTTTGATTTTCGTTTTCTCGCTTGCTGAGGATCTTTTTGGCCTGATTTTGGTGACGTATTGGATCTTTGGTTTGGCATACGCTATTGTGGACTGTTTTTTGGATTTGCTTTTGAATTGTTCTTTAAGATGTCTGACGTTAATGTTTCGCCTGTGTTCCGTGTGTGTGCTAGGCAAGAATGTAAGGTGAGGTTGCCGAAAGCTTCGGTAGACCCTCACACTGTATGTATGAGGTGTAGGGGGAATGATTGTTCTTCGGACAATAGGTGCAAGGAGTGTGAGAAATTGTCTGATCAGGAATGGAAGGTTTTGTCTTCTTATCTGAAGAAGCTTGAAAAGGATAGAGTTAGGAAGGCTTCCTCCAGAAGCTCGAGTAGGTCTCGCTCTGCTGAGCATGATTTTGAAATTAACCCAGTAGACTCTCCTAATCCTTTGGTTTCAGCCCCTTCTCCCTTCATCGAACCTGTGGATTCGTCCTCTGAAATGGCTGCGATGAAAGCGGAACTTCTTCGTGTGAAATCGCAACTGGCGCTATGATGAAGGAAGGTAAGAGTGACAGTGATTTGTGTAGTGTCCCCAGTGTTGTGGAGGGGGCGTCTGATCGGCTCCGCATTGCTCCTAGGCCTAGACCTCTTCCAAACTCCCAGGACCAGTGGAGGAGGAATGTCGAAAGCCGCAGGGAGGATGTAGAGCATCCCCAACGATCAGGCGTCCCTTCGGCAGATCCTGTTGTTGCGTCCCAGGCTGCCTTGGATCGCCATAGAAAAGGCATCCTGAAAAAGTGTTTTCGTCGTCTGACGCCGTCTTCTCCGAGACGTGGTTGGAGTTCGGCTGAGAGTCGCGCCCTTTGAAGAGATCTTGGAAGGCTCCTAGAGTAGAGCGTTTGGACTCGAGCCCTGAGCGCTTCCCGGAGGATTCTCCTATTGTCAGGAAGAGAGCTCGTAGATCCCCTCCTCCTCTCCATCAGGTGAAGGATTCGACGAAGAAGATTTTGATCGGCCTCCAGGAGCAGTTATCGGCGCTTGTTGGATCTCTTGCTAAGGACTCCTCTTCTCGTAGGAAGGATGACTTTCTTCCTGTCAAGAGTTCCAGGAAGCTCTCGTCTTCAACTCGTCGCTCTTCTCCTGCCAAGCTTCCTTCGTCCAGCAAGTTTTCTTCGCCTCGTAGACGCTCGCCGAACTGGCGCCAGTCTCCCAGCAGGCGCACTTCTTCCAGGCGCTCGTCATCGGAGAGAAGCGCTCTCCTTCCAGGCGCATTTCGCCTCACTGTACTCTCCTTTGGGCAGGCGCTCGTCGTCTTCCAAGCTCCCTCCTTCCGGCAGGCGCCGCTCTCCTACCAAGCGCCCTCGTTTTAGGGCCTCTCCTGGAAGGCTCTCATCAGTGGACAGGACCCCCTCTCCTGACAGGCGCCCGTCCGGGGTCAGGCGCCATTCTCCTGGTAGGCGCCATTCTCCTGGTAGGCGCTCTTCGTTGGACAGGAGTGCTTCTCCTTCCAGGCTCGCTTCTCCTGATAGGCGCTCTTCTTCTCTTAAGCCTTCCTCTCCGCCTGCTGCTTTGGAGGAAGTTTCAGAAGAGGATTCTCCTAAGGACGCTGGAGTTTCGGATTACAAACGGTTGGCTTCGGTTTTAATTCAGGAGTTTGGAGATTCTCTTTGTCATGCTGCCCCTCCTTCTCCGGGATCTTTGTGGGACAGCACCAAGTCAACTAGACCCTCTTCGTTTGTCAAGATGCGCCCCTCGATTTCGATGAGGAAGGCCTTTAAAGGAGTAGGGGAGTGGATGCAGTCTAAGAAGGATGCAAGTAAGACGGTTTTCTCTTTTCCTCCTTTGAAACTTCTGGGAAAATCAGGAATGTGGTATGAGACCAAGGAGCCTATGGGGTTGGGGTTCCCACATCTGCTGACGCAGATTTCTCTAATCTAGTTGACTCCTCCAGGAGACTTTCCTTGCTTCAGCGAAGGCGACTTGGGGAATGAGTGAAATGGATCATCTCCTCAAGGGTCTTTTAGAGTTGTGGAGGTCTTCAACTTTATGGATTGGTCTCTTGGAGCTTTGGCCAACAGGACTCGGGATCCCGAATTCCTGTGTTTGGATGACTTCGTGAGTGTTTTGTCTTGCTTGGACAAAGCAGTGAGGGACGGTTCATGGAAGTCGCTGCCTTATTCGAGCTGCTATTCTGAAGAAGAGATCAGTATTCAGCTCTTTCCTCACGAAGTCTGTGTCTCCTCTTCAGAGATCCTCTCTTCTGTTTGCTCCTTTTTCTCCTCACCTTTTTCCTCAAAACTTGGTGAAGGAGATTTCTCGTTCTTTATCTGAAAAGGCGACACAAGACCTTTTGGCCCAGTCTTGAAGAGGGTCAGACCTGCCGTCCCTTTCGCTAAGAAGGAGAAGGCTCCCTTTCAGGAGCCCTTTCGAGGTGGTCCTTCGTCCAGACCCTCCTTCAGGAGCAAAAGACCAGAGAGGAGAGGAAGGTCTTCCTCTCGTTCTATCAGAAGGACCAAATGAAGAACGAGTACTCCAGACGACAGTGGTGCCAGACTGCTCACAATTCGCCGAGGTCTGGGCACAGAGAGGGGCGGACGACTGGTCCCTCTCCATTTTAAGAAGAGGCTACCTTATCCCCTTCAGGAAAGTCCTCCTTTAACCTCAACTCCCAGGGAGTTATCCGCCAGCTACAGGATCCCATCAAGAACCAGGCTCTTTTTCTAGCGGTGGAACAAATGTTAGAAAAGGAAGCAATAGAACCGGTTCAAGACCTCCATTCCCGGGGTTTTACAACCGTCTTTTTCTGGTCCCGAAATCCTCGGGGTTGGAGACCGGTTCTGGATGTGAGCGCCCTGAATTTCTTCATAATCAAGACGAAATTCAAAATGGAGACTACCTCCTCAGTTCTTGCAGCTCTTCGTCCAGGGATTGGATGGTCTCCCTGGACCTGCAGGACGCTTTACTTCCACATTCCCATTCATCCTCCGTCAAGAAAGTTCCTGAGGTTCGTGATTCGGGAAAAGTTTTTCAATTCAGGTCCCTGTGCTTCGGTCTTTCGACGGCCCCACAAGTGTTCACGGGCATCTTAAGGAACGTGGCACGCTGGCTTCACTTAGAGGGAGTGGAGGATATCAATGTATCTCGACGATTGGCTGATTCGAGCTCAATCAAAGGACAGTTGTCTGGAGTACTTGTCGATCACCCTAAATATGACGAAGTCCCTTGGACTGATTAGTAAAATCCTACAGAAATCCCAGGTTGTTCCGCAGCAGAGCATTGTTTACCTGGGGATTCTGATGGATTCTCGGGTTTTCTAGCCTTTCCATCCCAAGAGAGAATAGATCGCTGCATAGAAAAGGTGACAGTTTTTCTAAGGAGAAAACATTGTTCAGCGAGGGAGTGGATGAGTTTGCTGGGGACCATTTCCTCGCTGGAACAGTTCGTTTCCCTTAGGGAAAACTTCATCTGAGACCTCTTCAGTTTTTCCTAAAGGAGAGTTGGGACCAGAAGTCTCAGGACTTAGCAACTTTGTTCCAAATTTCGGACAAGATAAAAGAGGATCTCAACTGGTGGTTAGACCCTCGAAAATTTTGCCAAGGACTGTCTCTTCAGTTACGCCGAGCCCTACCCTAGTGTTGTTCTCAGACGCCTCGGAGTCGGGATGGGGGCAACACTAGGGTCGAGAGAAGTGTCAGGCACCTGGGAGGGAGACCAGGTGAACTGGCACATCAACAAGAAAGAGCTATCAGCAGTTCATTTGGCTCTCATCAAGTTCGAGTTCCTTGTCGCAGGACAAGTAGTCCAAGTGAACTCAGACAACACGACTGCCCTGGCTTATATAAGGAAACAGGGAGGAACACACTCCTTCTCCCTTTACGAAACGGCAAAAACGTTGCTGTTATGGGCTCAGGAGAGGAGGATCAGACTCCTCACCAGATTTGTACAGGGAGAGAGGAATGTGAGGGGCCGACCTTCTCAGCAGGAAGGATCAGGTCCTTCCCACAGAGTGGACTCTCCATTCAGAAGTCTGCAAAGACTGTGGAACCTGTGGGGAAGGCCGAATATCGACCTTTTGCAACCCACTGGAATGCAAGGTTAGAAAACTACTGCTCTCCGATATCGGACCCGAGAGCAGTTGCAACAGACAGTCTTCTCCTAGATTGGACAGGATTAGACGGATATGCCTTTCCCCATTCAAGATCCTAGGAGAAGTGGTAAGAAAGTTTGCATCATCGGAAGGCGCGAGACTGACACTGGTAGCTCCGTTTTGGCCAGCTCAAGACTGGTTCACAGAGGTACTGGAATGGATAGTAGATTTTCCAAGATCGCTTCCACACAGGAACGATCTTCTCAAACAGCCCCACTTCAACAGATTCCACAAGAATCTCCCGCTCTCAGTCTAACTGCCTTCAGACTATCGAAGGTCTGGTCAGAGCGAAGGGTTTTTCGCACAAAGCTGCGAAGGCTATTGCAAGAGCCAGAAGATCCTCAACCCTTCGCGTCTACCAGTCGAAGTGGGAAGTCTTTAGAAGATGGTGCAGGACCAATAAGATATCCTCTTCCAGTACCTCTGTGACAAACATTGCTGATTTCTTTATCTTCCTGAGGAACATTGCAACCTCGCTGTATCCACAATTAAGGGATACAGGAGTATGTTATCTTCGGTTTTCAGACACAGAGATCTGAATATCTCGGAAAACAGAGACCTTCATGACCTTATAAGGTCTTTTGAAACGTCAAAATTCAGGACTTCGAAACCTCCCAGTTGGAATCTAGACATAGTTTTGAAATTCTTAATGTCTAAAAAATTTTGAACCTCCTCATCAAGCTTTCCTTCAGGGACCTCACCAGGAAGTCACTTTTCCTCTTTGCCCTTGCCTCAGCTAAGAGAATAAGTGAAATACAAGCCTTAGACGGCAAAGTTGGTTTTAAGGAGGTTCGGCTATATGCTCCTTTAAACCATTATTTCTAGCTAAGAATGAGAATCCTTCTAAACGTGGCCAAGAACCTTTGAATTAAAAGGTCTTTCTTCTGTGACGGGACATGAGTTGAGAGGACTCTATGCCCTGTCAGGAGCCTTAAATTCTACTTAGAAAAGAAGAAATCTCTGGGAGGATCGGTTGAAAGTCTTTGGTGCTCTGTCAGGAATCCTTCACGAGCGATCTCAAAGAATGCGCTGTCATTTTTATTAAGGACGTCATCAAGGAAGCGCATATCTCATGTGAGGATGAGCACTTTAAGCTCCTTAGAGTGAAAGCACACGAAGTGAGAGCCATTGCTACTTCCTTGGCTTTTCACAAGACGTTGTCTCTCCAGTCTATTTTAGAGGCAACCTATTGAGGTGTAATTCAACGTTCGCATCTCATTACTTACGAGATATTAGAGTAACGTATGATAAGTGCTTCTCTCTAGGAGCGCACGTATCTGCGGATTCGGTGCTGGGACAGGAGCTGAATCCAATCCTATTTAGTTTAGTTAATTTAGTTGTTTTTGCTTGGTGGTGTGTTTTTTTATGGTTGGTTGAAAGAGGGTGATGGAATTATGCTTCCCTTTCAATTCTTATCACTAACAAGGTTAGGATTGGTCAGGTGGTCGGGATTGGTTGTCATGTTCCTTGTAATTTGTATTGACACCTAGCTCTGTCATGTAAGAGGATAGCCCCCATTGATACGATTCAGGTGTAGGCTCGGTCATGTAAGTGGGTCAGCCCCTTTGACACGATCCGCTATAGGCTCGGCCATGTTAGTGGGTCATCCCCATTGGCATGATCCAGAAGGGCTGTCAGTCACAGGTCACATCCTCGCTGAAGCTCCTGAGGCAAGCAGACTCATAGACAGTATCCATGAAGTCTTCTGCCCAATCAGGTAAGAACCATGGTTTTGTTTATCCTACAACATATGTTGTTTCCCGTTTTTAGTTATTTTCTGTCTCTTACCCTCCTCCAAGGGTGCCATTCAGCTAAGTATATATCTGACGGGTAAGTTGCATGTACAAAAATGATATTTTTATGATAAAATAAAGTTTTGTACATACTTACCCGGCAGATATATACGATTGATGGCCCGCCCAGCCTCCCCTCAGGAGACAGGTGGAAGAGAAAATCTGATTAGAAAACGGGAATGGTTCCTATTCCCGCCACCCAGCGGCGGGTATGGTTGATCACCTGACCTACCTGTGCGTGTGCCGCGAGTTTTGAAATTCTGTCGGGAACGTCGGAGACTATAGCTAAGTATATATCTGCCGGGTAAGTATGTACAAAACTTTATTTTATCATAAAAATATCATTTTTCAGGGTATTTGGTTCCCCAAAAATATATTGGATAATTTATTGCTTTGTAATCTTGATGTTTGTTGCCTTTGTAAGCCACAATAATATAAAACGTAATTTATTGCTGTGTGTTGAATTAAATTCCTATATTTAATATTTCAGGGTGTTTGGCCCCTCCCCCAAAAATGTATTGCATGATTTATTGCTTGCTGTGTATTCGTGATGTTTATTGACTTTGTAAGCCAAAATAATATGCATTAATTTATTGCTGTGTGTAAATTACATTCCTACATTTAATATGTCAGTGAAACTCTTCCGTATGTGACGTCATTCAGTTGTACATTTGTTGGTTGTATAACAAGTACGAATATGTTGACTTCTTAGATTCTGATATTTTCTCCATTTTTCCTTTGGCATTTTTCCCAATCTTAGTATCATGTTTCAGCCCCGTAAATGCCATCAGTGCTTCTCCATTTTCTTGATGGAGTATCTTCTGGTGAATGCAGAATTTTTTCATTAACATCATAACTAGAGTTTTCTGAAGTTAGCTTTGTTCAGGTCAGCTGTGATCATCTTACCTGTATATGAAAGGGCGCTCTTCAAGAAACACTGATATATCATTATTTTAATAGCTTTAAGTAATTGGCATCACATTGTTGATGTTTGAGTTTTGAGTTTTCTGTAAAAGAAAACTATTGTGCCGGCTTTTTCTGTACGTCCGCACTTTATCCTGTCTGCACTTTTTGCTGTCCGCACTTTTTCTGTCCGCTCTCAGATCTTAAAAACTACTGAGGCTAGAGGGCTGCAAAGTGGTATGTTGATCATCCACCGTCCAATCATCAAAGATACAAATTGC
>NC_089781.1:90307987-90325487 GCF_040412425.1 Macrobrachium rosenbergii
TTCCTTTTTATTTCAGGAGGTTGTGAGGTGTGTCGAGGAAGCAGCGGTTCATGAGAACTGTCAAAATTACAGCGGCCACAGCTAAATAAGTTTGAAGAACATAGATTGTAATGAAAGAGAAAAAGGAAAGAAGAAACTCGAACGTGATTATATGATTTTGTTTTGCTTTAATTTTTGTCGAGCTTTTTATTATATGAGTGATCTGATGATCTTTAAAATTGATGCTGTGACTCTTCAAGTTTCATCGCGGCCTGCTCGTAAGAGCAAGAGCCCGTGCTGGCACAAAACCAGCTCAAACTAATAATAAGTCAGAAAAGTATCGTTTGTGAAAGTGTAGTGAAAGTGATACGTAGATATAAAAAGATTGAAGGAAAACAGAAACAGCACCTGTCTGCTGTCGTATTCGGGGAAAACGGTGCATGGATATAAAACGGAGAAAGGATACCAGTTCGCCCGCTGTCTCACCAATGGCGAATATGACAACGTAAAAATCAACGCTCCCGACTCTCGCCAGCTCCCACGACATTCGTCCGCAAAACAGGTATGGAACGCGTATTAGTTTGACTCTAGACCGATTTCATACTTGTCGAAAGACGCTTACATTAATTCTTCTCTCATTAACTGGCCCGTAGGGGCTAGTGCCGTCAGTGCACCTCATGCGGTGCACTGTAGGCATTACTTAAGGTTCTTTGCAGCTTCCCTTTTACGGCACCAAGTTGCAACTCCCTCATTTCACGGCACCAAGTTGCAACTCCCTCATTTCACGGCACCAAGTTGCAACTCCTCCTTTCACGGGACCATTGCAACTCCTCATTTCACGGCACCAAGTTGCAACTCCCTCATTTCACGGCACCAAGTTGCAACTCCCTCATTTCACGGCACCAAGTTGCAACTCCTCCTTTCACGGGACCAAGTTGCAACTCCTCATGGTTTTTTCACGGCACCAAGTTGCAACTCCCTCCTTTCACGGGACCAAGTTGCAACTCCCTCATTTCACGGCACCAAGTTGCAACTCCCTCCTTTCACGGGACCAAGTTGCAACTCCCTCATTTCACGGCACCAAGTTGCAACTCCCTCCTTTCACGGGACCAAGTTGCAACTCCCTCATTTCACGGCACCAAGTTGCAACTCCTCCTTTCACGGGACCAGTTGCAACTCCTCATTCACGGCACCAAGTTGCAACTCCTCCTTTCACGGACCAAGTTGCAACCCTCATTTCACGGCACCAAGTTGCAACCTCCTTTTGCAACTCCCTCATTCACGGCACCTTGCAACTCCCTCCTTTCACGGGACCAAGTTGCAACTCCCTCATTCACGGCACCAAGTTGCAACTCCCTCCTTTCACGGGACCAAGTTGCAACTCCTCATTTCACGGCACCAAGTTGCAACTCCTCCTTTCACGGGACCAGTTGCAACTCCTCATTTCACGGCACCAAGTTGCAACTCCCTCATTTCACGGCACCAAGTTGCAACTCCCTCCTTTCACGGCACCAAGTTGCAACTCCCTTTCATTCCTTTTATTGTACCTCTTTTCATATTCTCCTTCTTTCATCTTACTTTCCACCCTCTCTAACAGTTAACCGAGGTTTTCCTCCTGTTTCACCTTTCAAACCTTTTAACTGTCAGTTTTCGTTTCAGCGCTGAATGACCTCGTAGGTCCCAGTGCTTGGCCTCTGGCCTAAATTCAGTATTCTAATCTCTCATTAACTGAATCAGGTATTTGATATCTGAAGTCACTAATTAAACGCCAGGAATCTATAGTTCAGGTTTTCCATTACGTAGTGAGGTTCGGTATCTCAGATTATTCGCTTGATGGCAGAAACGGTAATTGGAATATTTAGGCGAAGGGTAGATATCTGGTAGAGCTTCGGACTGTCACTCGATGGGCCGGAGTTCAGTTCCCGGCCGGCTGATGAAGAGTTAGAGGAATTTATTTCTGGTGATAGAAATTCATTCTCGCTATAATTTGGCCGGATTTAGCTATAGGCGTTGCTAAGTAACCAATTGGTAGCCACGCAAAAAAAAAGTCTATTTCTTCGGGCCAGAAGACTTAATTAGCTCAGTGGTCTGGTAAAACAGGTATACTTAACTTAGACGTTAACCTGATGCAGCGTTTCAAGTTATGAACAGGATGTTAGGAGTTTACATTTGAAGTAGCTAACGAAATGATAGGGATCGATATTTGAATTCATTAACTATATGGTAGGAATCAGATTTTGAAGTCATTTTTCCGCAGCAGGATTCTTTATATGAAGTTTATAATTTTTAGTTCTTCATTGGAGGGGTGGCTAGAGCTCTCGGCTAGCAAGCTGTTGGCCCAGCGTTCGAGTCTCCGGCTGGTCAATGAAGAATTAGAGGAATTCATTTCTGGTGATAGAAGTTCATTTCTCATCATAATATGGTTCGGATTCCACAATAAGCTGTAGGTCCCGTTGCTAGATAACCAATTGGTTCTTAGCCACGTTAAATAAGTCTAATCCTTCGGGCCAGACCTAGGAGAGCTGTTAATCAGCTCAGTGGTCTGATTAAACAAAGATGTACTTAACTTTGTACGTAAGAATCTGTGTTTGAAGTACTTAATTAGTTGCGTTTTAGAAATGAATATGGATCATGTCAAGAATAGCGAACCCACTCGCAGCAGGGTTCGCTATTCTTTACAAGATTATTGGGTTCGTTATTCTTTACATGGGAATAATCGGGTTCGCTGTTCTAGACATGATCACTTCGGTACCAGATAATCCCCCAGGGCCTAGTACTAAACAAGGCGAAATACATTTGACCCCGCAGGGGTTAGTGCTAAACACGGCGAAACAGTGCAGATGAATCACTATTTCGCCGTGTTTAGTACTAGCCTTCATGAGGAATTGGAGTTCGGACTGGAAAGGGTTGGCCATTCTTTACATAGGGATCATTGGGTTCACTGTTCTTGACATGGAGATGTTGGGTTCTAGTCTTGACATGATTCATGAATATTTGAAGGAATACACTGGAAAGAGTAGTTCTTGGTATTTGAAATCATTAAGTGGATGGTAGGAATAAATGTTTGAAGCAGGATTCAACATTTCAAGTTGATTGGATAATGAGGTTAATTATTTCAAAATATTAACTACTGGTAGAAATCAATTTTGCAGTAATAAACTGAAATGTAGAGTTTTTCCTCATGAATTGAATGATAGGAATTGGCATTTGTTATTAACTGGATTGTGGGGATTTGTAACAGAATGCATTAACTTGATGGTAGGACTAGATATTTGAATTTGTTAACTGGATGCTAAGAATATGTAGTGATCTGTAATTGAAGTCTTGAAATGGAAGGTGATAATCTAAATTAATTGAGTACCAACATAATTTGGAGGAGTCACTTAGAATTTAAATTTACAATTTGGGTGTATTTACTTTATTAAGGTGGTAGAAATCAAAATTTGATGTCATGTAACGGAAGTATAAATGTAGTGTTTGAAGTTAATGACTAACTAGAAGGTATTAATTGTTATTTGAAATCATTTACTGAATAGCATGAATCTCTGTTTGAAACCATTAACTGGATAGTCAGAATTTGCGCTTGAAGTCTTTACGTGAATGGTAGGAGTTGATAGTTGCAATCAAATGCATATTTATTGATTGAGTTGCGGTGTTAATCATTATGAGTCCTTACCTGGCTGGAACCTAAGGTATTGCGTTTTACTATTATAATAATAATTTGGCATGGACCTCTTCTGGAAGCTAATTACGAAAGAGAAGTGGCATTTGTTTCGCCAAAATAGAATTGGATGTAAACACACCTTTCACTTTACATGAATGTTTATTATTGTCGATTAGTCACCAAAAGAACGTATGCACTGCTAGTATTTATTTTCAATATTTCCTTGTTTAGTTAGAACATTATTATTATGTCTTATCATGAATGATTGCGTACGTAATCTCTGTTGGCAAATTTGGTTAACTTTGTATTTGTATTCATGTCATTTTTTATCTTGGACACCATTACTCGTCTGATAAAGGTTTCTGTTTATGCAATTGTCATTGAATATGCATGTGCATAGAGAACACACATACATATGCACATAGGTACGTGTGTGTGTGTGTGTGTGATTTTAAGGTTCGTATTATTAGTTACATCGCAGTATCAGGTAACGAAATTCTAGCTTGTTATTTTCATTTGTTTTCATTTTAGAATTTATTATCGGTATATAACTTAACACACATGATCCCTGTGTGTTGAGTTAAGAGGCCATTATGGCCCAAAACAACAGTGCCATTTCACCTGAAAATTGTAGCAGTGCTGTGGGAGTTGGGCACAAGTCGTTTGGGATAAACAGGCTTTTAGTAGCCACTTAATGCGTCTGGAAATGATGATTACATTTATCGTCTTATAACAAAAATGCAGTTCTTGAATATATTATACAGACGAAAAAACGGTTATTATCTGTGAGAAGAGAGAGAGAGAGAGATTAGATTTTGGCTCAAAATTACACTCCTGAGTGTAATATACAGACGAAATAACGTTTATTATCTGCAAGAAGAGAGAGAGAGAGAGAGAGAGAGAGAGAGAGAGAGAATTTTGGCTTAAAATTACTCTCTTGATTATAATATACAGACCAAATAACATATCTGCAAGAAGAGAGAGAGAGAGAGAGAGAGAGAGAGAGAGAGATTTTGGCTTAAAATTACTCTCTTGATTATAATATACAGACCAAATAACATATCTGCAAGAAGAAGAGAGAGAGAGAGAGAGAGAGAGAGAGAGAGAGAGAGAGAGAGAGAGAGAGAGAGAGAGAAAGTATTACGGGTCAAAATTACATTCGAAATTTCTGCGAAGAGAACTGAACGATTGCTCGTTACAGCACTGCATTGAAACCATAATTCTTAGCCTAGCGGGTTATTGCAGAAGTTAAATGGGAAACGCTGTCAGAGACTAGATCCCGGGCAATTTAGGCCAACTGCAGTTCCCTCTCTCGTTCGTAAAACGTTCAAGAGACGGAACGATGTGCCATTAGCTTCCATTTTTGTGGGTCCTTGGTAATCGGGGACTAAACAGGTAATAGGAGGGAATGGACAGCTTTGGTAATGTGTCTGGACGCGCGCTGGTCAATTCTCAGCAGACCCGGAACAAGCCGAACGTTGTTGGCAAGTCTCGGAATTAGATATGGGATTGTGTTTGTATGGGAAGAGAGGGAAGACAAATATGTTAATAATATATATGTTATATATATGCATATATGATATTTCTCTATATATATGTGTGCGTGTGTGTGTGTGTGTGTGCAGAAAACGGTGTAAAATGGAGGAATTAAAGTTATGATTTGACTGTCAATAAAGGTTGTCAGTCGAAGATATAAAGAATGAAAGTAAAGAAATCAAATATTTGATGATTTTAAGAGAAGGAATCGATTGTACGACGGTTATACAATGAGTACCAGTGAAACATGGGACAAGGGATGGCGTTGGGGGTGGGGGAGTTCTTTTTTATTAAATAAGAAAAACTCCTTGCCCAAGGTTGTTGTTTCGATTTTACCGTTCATATTTGGAGTCCTAAGCGGAATTGGTGTATTTAGTTGCCCCCCTCCCACCAACTCCTTTGCCTTTTGAATTCTAATATGTAGATCGACGAAGCATTTTTTTTTTTATTGATTATCAAGGCACTGAATGATCCTGAGGTAGGTACTTCTCTCTCTCTCTCTCTCTTTCTCTCTCTCTCTCTCTCTCTCTAGATTGATAAATGACGGTTGAATTCAGTCGTAATCTTCCCTGGTACACCTCTCTCTCTCTCTCTCTCTCTCTCTCTCTCTAGATTAATAAATGACGGTTGAATTCAATCGTAATCTTCCCTGGTACTCTCTCTCTCTCTCTCTCTCTCTCTCTCTCTCTCTCTCTCTCTCTCTCTAGATTAATAAATGACGGTTGAATTCAATCGTAATCTTCCCTGGTACACCTCTCTCTCTCTCTCTCTCTCTCTCTCTCTCTCTCTCTCTCTCTCTCTCTCAGATTGATAAACGGATTGAACAGAATCGTAATCTTTCCTTGTAATCTTTCTCTCTCTCTCTGTGTCTCGTTTTAATATTCGCCTCGAGAAAATACGACGGGCAAGTTGAATCTTAAAATTTCCCTGAATTCTTTTATATCTCTTGGAGTGTCCTGGCCACATGGCTAATGACATCCTCATGATAGACAGGAGTGGATACACGTGTCGCTTATGACGCTCCCAGGAATTTTTAAGACTTATTTTAAGACTTCCGGCAGTGCCCGAATTAGGCCTTCGATAATGACGGTGGAAGGCTTTAAGTCTATCTTGACCCATATGTAATGGTGAAGGCGACATTCTCAGATGATTAAGAGTCTTCATTTGTGTATCCTGCTGGGCTAGAGAAATGCTTTGTGTGGATCATAAGAGGGCTACAGGGCCATGCCCAGGTGTTTAAACGATTGGGATTGGTGGTAAACTTTGAATGTTCGTGCATCAATAACGGGCATGACTGAACATTCGCTAATATTTAAGACGCCTCTCGGTACATCCTGTCGATTGAGCGAAGATCATTGTGGGCATCGTGAAGTGACTGCAGGGCGATGCCCAGGTGCCTAATGGAAATTGATGGTCAACAATATGACACTGAAGTGGGCATGGCACTGTTGCGTAGCTTGCTTGGCACCACCCACCACTTGGCACATGCGGATGAGCGACTATCTTACCAAATGTCAAACACTTCTCGTTGGTATGAATAGACTCGATCGATCTCTGGGGTTCTCTGTGCCCCCTTTCTTTCTTTCTTTCTTTCTTTCACCTGTAGCATTACTTAAGTTTCTTTGCAGCGTCCGTTCGGCCTCTAGTTGCAACCCCTTTCATTCATTTTACTGTACCTCTGTCCTTATTCTCTTTCTTCCATATTACTTTCCTCCACCCTTTCTTAACAATTGTTTCATAGTGCATCTGGGAGGTTTTCCTCCTGTTTTACCTTTTAAAACTTTTCCTGTCAGTTTCCTTTTCAGCGCTGAATGACTGCATAGGTCCCAGCACTTGCTTGGGCCTTTGACCTGAATTTTATATTCCAGTTCCTTTCTTTCATCTTTGGTTTGTTATCTGAAACTTCTCCCGCACGGTGTGCAGATGTTCTAAGTCTGGCGTGGTTGATGGCGCGACGTCTGCGCCTTTTCTCTTCTTTCTAGTGACGTATTTTCTCCCACCCTGGGAAATACACGAGTTAGAATTGCGTATTTGACGAGGGATGACGCTTGTCGCCCTTGTATCCACTTTACTCTTTGGTCTGTGTTATTGATTCTGGGAATGACCTAATAATAACAGTGACGTTAATGGTCTTGGCGGCGTTGACTACGTTTATTATTATTATTATTATTATTATTATTATTATTATTATTATTATTAACCTTCATCATATTCCTAATGAGGAAAAATGTCATCTTTCGGAAGACATTAAGAAATTCTCGTTCGCGTATGCAAGATATACGAGTGTAATCTTAAAAGTGATGACTGTAGTGGAAAAGAAGACAAAAGCCACTACCTATATATATATATATATATATATATATATATATATATATATATATATGTATATATATATATATATATATATATATATATATATATATATATATATATATATATATATATATATATATATATATATATATATACGTACATACATACATATGCATGCACGTACGTTCGTACATATATTTTGTGTATATATATATATATATATATATATATATATATATATATATATATATATATATATATATATATATATACGTATTTACATACATATATATGTACATATTGTTCTGTACATATATTTGTGTATATATATATATATATATATATATATATATATATATATATATATATATATATATATATATATATATATATATATATATATGTACATGTATGTATATATAATGTATGTATACAGTATGTATATATATATATATATATATATATATATATATATGTATATATGTACTCACTTATATACATATATATATTCTCAAAAAACCAGCAACTGCTAGGTTCATATTTAAAATTTTTGAATCAAGGACGAATTCCTTTTGGTGAAAACTTCCGCAGCATCATGTATTTTCTAGATAAGATATATATATATATATATATATATATATATATATATATATATATATATATATATATATAAATGTGTATGTGTATATACATATATGCATATGTGTATATTTAGCAGGTAGTTTAGCCAGAAAATAAATGCTAGCGAAAACATCTCTATTTATGGACTCGAACCGCCTACCTCTGAGACTGGAGTTCAACATTCAAAGGTCATTGGTCAAAGGGAGATGGCAATAACTCAGAATAAGTATTATGCATGAATTTAACTATAAAGGCGAGTTTATAAATCACCTCTTCATCTTGCGCTAACACACGTCATTGAAAAATCTTTCACTCAGGAAATAAAAAATACTTCCATTATCTTTCAGCTTTTACACAGCCGTCTCTAACAAGCTCAGATATTTCTGATATATTTTGAAGCAAATTGTGACTTTCATTCTATTAATAGCCACGCAACAGCAAGCGCCTTGATACCGACAGTCCATCCAGTCAAATTACGGAGGAGCCATTAGAGACCAATTCTCTTAGTTGTTCACCAGTTACCACCGTCAGAAGGGCATTGGAAGCTGTGTAACTGGTGGCTCAGGATCTCTTGTCCCTTCTCGAGGTGAAATTGGAATGTCAGCTTGAGTGACTGTAGATTTGGAATTGTCAGCTCGAATGATTGTAGATCTCTCTCTCTCTCTCTCTCTCTCTCTCTCTCTCTCTCTCTCTCTCTCTGTATATATATACATATGTAGATATAGAGAGAGAGAGAGAGAGAGAGAGAGAGAGAGAGAGAAAGAGAGAGAAAGAGAGAGTAGTTAAGTTCCATTTTCCTCATGGCAACCTAGCTAAGGTTCTTTTAAGGAAAAGGAAACAAAAATAGGTGTGCGGTTAACTTTATAGGATGTTTTAACATTGCTCTCTGTCTCTCTGTCTCTCTCTCTCTCTCTCTCTCTCTCTCTCTCTCTCTCTCTCTCTCTCTCTCTCTCTCTCTATATATATGTGTATATATATATATATATATATATATATATATATATATGTAAACATATATACATATGTACAGAGACATATACATATGTAAAGAGAGAGGAGAGAGAGGGAGAGAGTTAATTAAGTACCCTATTCCTCATGGCAACCTCTCCAGGTCCTCATAAATTAAAGGAGAGAGAGAGAGAGAGAGTTAATTAACTTTCCTATTCCTCATGGCAACCTATCCAGGTCCTCGTAAATTAAAGGAAAGGAAATACAGGAAGTGTGCGTCTATCGTACAGAATGTTATTAGACTGTGCTCTTCGAAGAAGCCTTATCACGTTTCCGGTTGTTTGCACTCTGTGTTTACACCCAATTTAGTGCTGCGTGGCATGTAAGCAAGCATTCCTGGGGGAATTCTTCTGCTCCATTGTTTACACGCACGAACTAGTTTCTCTCTCTCTCTCTCTCTCACATATAATATATATATATATATATATATATATATATATATATATATATATATATATATATATATATATATATACATTTGGAAGTAATGTACACATGAACACTCGTTTCACAGAACTACATTTCTGACTCGTACTGGGAACGAACCCAGGTCTCCCAGGTTACAGGCCAGGGCGATGCCAACAGACTACAGTTGATATCGTCCTGGCCTCTTAGTCGGGAGTCCGAGGCTGTTCCTGATGTGAGTCAGAAATAAATATGTGTACTGTATTAATATATATATATATATATATATATATATATATATATATATATATATATATATATATATATATATATATATATATATATATTATATTAGTATTAGTGTGTTTGTTTTTTAAACAAGCACTCGTTAAGCTACCGTACCGAATATTTACATAATCCAATCACGTGTAGATTGCAGTCATTCTTGTCCCCGAGATTGAATTCGATGCAAGATGCCACCTCTTTCTGTTGAGAAGCCGTCACTGTCACCCAGACCACTCGTCTGAGATTTAGATGCTGCGATATCGTGTACTGCTCTGGGGAACTTGCATTAGTAGACTTCTTTCTGATGGGGGGAGATATCTCGGCCCATTAACAGATTATATATAGGCTATTTTTCTGTGTTTATCTTGTACTTCTGTCGTTGTGCGTAGTTCTGCTTGCTGGGTTTATGAAGGATAGGTTCTTTCGTTCTTTCCCGTCAGTAGGGAGGTAGTGCCGTCAGTGCACCTTACGCGGTGCGCTGTAGGAATTACTTAAGGTTATTTGCAGTGTCCCTTTGGCCCATAGCTGCAACCCCCTTTCATTCCTTTTAGTGTACCTCCATTCATATTCTTTCTTCCATCGTACTTTCGACTCTCTTTTAACACTTGTTTCATAGTGCAACTGCGAGGGTTTTCTCTTGTTACACTTTTGAAACCTTTCAATCTCAGTTTCCCTTTCAGGGTTAAATGATGACCTCATAGGTCCCAGCGCTTGGCCTCCGGCCTAAATTGCATATAAATTGTAAAAAAAAAAAATCACTCTTTCTCAGTTTCATTTGGAGCTTTATGGAATTCCGTTATGTTGTTGTTGTAAGAAAGTTTGTATATTTTTCTTCTCAAATAGATTCGCTTTTTTTGTGGATACTAGTGGTAATATAAATATGCGTGTAATCATGTTTAAGAAAGTAATATTCTTCATCTTTGGCGTATCATACATAGATTTCTGCCCTAAAATGGAAGACTGCAGTGTCTGCAAAAGTACAAAACTGAGAAAAATGGTAGATACTGCAGTTTTCCCTTGCCTTACTACAGATTTTACAGATACTGCAAATGGGACCCCCTAAATAAAGCATTGAAGAGTCATTCTGAAACTGCAGTAACTTGTGTATAAGTGTTTCAAGAGCCCAACAAGTGGCATATCTCAATTTCGAAAATTTTGCAGATACTGCAGTTTTCCATTTTGATTCTTGCCATGCTACGGATCTTTCCTAGGTAGTGACCCCAAGGGTTTTAACCCGGTATGTATCCACCTTTGCGGCGTGTTTAGTACAAGCCCGTTGGGGATTACCGTAAAAACATAAACAAAAGACTGTAGATATCATAAAGATAATGACCCTCCAAGAAACACTAGTCCTAGATAACGACCCCCGAAAACTCTTGGGGGTCACTATCTAGAATGATTCCATGCCTTCTGACGTGTAATTCAACGAGACGTCGTTCCATAGAGGGATAGTCGGGGACAGGTAGTTTTAACAGAACGTGAACGTTTATATGTATGTATGTGTATGCGTCATAAAGTAACTATCGTATGTTTTATCGTATTGAATTTTATACTAACCACCGATGAAGGTATATATGTATGTATGTGTATGCGTCATAAAGTAACTATCGTATGTTTTATCGTATTGAATTTTATACTAACCACCGATGAAGGTATATATGTATGTATGTGTATGTGTCATAAAGTACCTATCGTACGTTTTATCGTATTGAATTTTATACTAACCACCAATAACGATAACTATTTCCGGTCTTAGAACAACAATAAGATTTACAGAGTCGTAATGCGCCGTGTTTCTACAGAAAAAGGTCGAGAATAAATAGCTTATGTGAAAAATATCACTTAAGATATTCGCAGTTCCATCATTTTAAACCATTTCTCGCGAAGCAGTCTGGGTCTGAAACAATTTATAAAGGTTGTTTATCGTTCAAGAGGCCAAATGACGTTTGTTGCCAGAGGTGTAAGACCACGTGTTTTTCGAAGTAGTGTCTGAGGAGAGCAGAAGGAACTTGACCCGCCTGATCTTCTCCATTGCGTTAATAGAACTTTATTTATTTTGCTGTAGTTGATGCAAGAACACGTGTTGTAGTAAGGAGAATCAGAGGATCTTGACCTCTGTGACCTTTTTATCTAGTTGAGAGGATAATAGGTTGTGCACTCTAAAACCTTTCTATTTTGGTAACAAGCCTATGTTTATCTTTTCAGGGTACTCTGATACTTGATATATATATCTCCTCCTTTTATCCTTTGATTTTAACTCGTTATTTATCTTGTATAATGTACTCATTTTGTGTCCTCTGCTTGGAAACATTTCCCAATTTCTCTAACTCATATTTGGAGGTAGTCATTCTCCCCTTTTTTCCCCATAACGAGGTATTCACCTTCGATACCTCAGATTGTTTGGTATGATATTTTCTTATGGGGAATTTGACTCTCTCTCTCTCTCTCTCTCTCTCTCTCTCTCTCTCTCTCTCTCTCTCTCTCTCTCTGCACCCTGAAAACCTCAAGGAGTTCGTGAACCCCGCGTTGAACATCTCTGTTCCAGAGGAAGTCTCTCTCTCTCTCTCTCTCTCTCTCACTCCTCTCATCATACTTTGACATATGTTGATCATATATTGAAATGGATCACAAGATTTTCTCTTGGGCAGGGTAACGACCTCTGTCAGGTCGACCAAAGCATATTGCACGACATGATTAACATATTTGAAATTTTAGAATTTGCATATCAATGAAAATGGATTGTTGCAATCGGCTCTTCGTGGCATGGGCATCGTTCATCCTTTTGGGGAGATTCCTCTTGGGGTTTTCAGAGTATTTGTCGACGATTTTGCAATTCATAAATGGTATCTTTTCGTTCAGATTTGACCCCGAATAGGTAAACTGATCTTAAGATTTGCTGTATATTTATATGTATACTAGCTGACCAACCCGGTGCTGCCCGGGAAAACTCCTCCCTAACACCCCCTCTACTCTCTCTCTCTCTCTCTCTCTCTCTCTCTCTCTCTCTCTCTCTCTCTCTCTCTCTCTCTCTCTCTCTCTCATTCCTGTTAAGATAGTTGCTTCATTTACATTGCCCAACATTTTTGGCATTTTATATTTCACCCCCTCTCAACCCCCATTCCTATCGGGGCTGAATTTGGACTTAAAGGGCATCGGGTGTCACTATTCTTCTCAGCAACCTCAAAAACTATGGATTAGATGCTAATATCTGTCTTTTTGGTTATTTTTACATGTTACCCACCTCCCATCCCCGCCCCCTTTGATGTCAGTGATGCCTTACTACCCCATAGTATTCTCTTCAAGATAGTAAGGCATATATAGGCTATACCGATATATGAGGGGTGTAAAGTTTATGTAGTTACTACAGTAAGTCTACAGGAAGAACCAGCTCTGTCTCAGGGAAACCCTTCCCACCCCCACCCCCATTGGTGCCCTTTGGTGCTAGTGATGCTTTAATCCCACAGTATTCTTTTCGAGATAGTAAGTCATATGTATACCAAGTTTGATTGAAATTGCTGTATGAATTTCAGAGTTATTTATACACACGCACTCACGTACATACATACCTACATCCATTTATATATATATATATATATATATTTATATATATATATATATATTGTATATATATATATATATATATATTTATATTGTATAAATTATATATATATATATATATATATATATATATATATATATATATATATATATACTATATATATATATATATATATATATAAATGGATGAGGATGGTAGCAGGTGTCACCTTTTTATTTCGGTTAGTATTTTGACCTGAAACAATGTACGCAATATACTTTATTCGACTGACAACCAGGCACATAATCCACTTCGGTCAACAACGATGTAAAGGTTTTATACTGAGCTTGCATGTATCGCTCTGTCCTCAGCTGGGTTCGAATCCCGGCCACTTGCTTGTCACGTGAGTGTTTAGATCGATCGCCAGATCAAGACGATATATATATGTATATATATATATATGTATATATATAGCCTATATACTGTATATACCGGTATATATATACACACCTTATATATATACATATTTATTTATGTATTTATGTATTGGCTACTCTTCTGGGAAGCCCCATCCAGTGCTATGTTTGTTGTTGTGATCTCAGCCGTAATGAAGTCGAATAGCCGCGTTACTGTCTTCGTTGTAATGATGGAGGATGCCTTCGGATCAGATACGCTTCTTGTTTTGGGGACGTTTTAAATGATGTTTTCGTTTCTTGTTGTTGTTTCAAGAGTCTCTTGTGTCTGCTGGTGGAAGGATTCACTGTAAAGCATTTCAAGTTTATTAAATGTATGGCTTATTAAGTCAGGCGACAATTTTCCAGTCGGATGAGTTTGCTTGAAAATGTATGGTTTATTATTATTATTATTATTATTATTATTATTACATTATGATCCACGGTACATTTATTGTTGAAGTTGCAAATTAAAAAAATTATATTATTGTTATTATTATTATCCCATGCTTTTAATGTTGAAGTTATGAATGAAAAACTATTAATTATTATTATTATTATTATTATTATTATTATTATTATTATTATTATTATTATTATTATCGCTATGCTTTTATTCCTCAGGATATATGATACACTAAAAAACGAAGATAGCTGAATTTTTATTTCTGAATATACACATTATTTCGGTATTTCTTCTTCTTCTTCTTCTTCTTCTTCTTCTTCTTCTTCTTCTTCTTCTTCTTCTTCTTCTTCTTCTTCTTATTATTATTATTATTATTATTATTATTATTATTATTATTATTATTATTATTATTATTATTATTATTATTATTTAGTCCTCTTAACAAATCCAAAAAGACGATTGGTATATCAAATGTTTAGAATCGATGTAGTGAGAGAAAATAGAAACAAAGAATCAATAAAACATGTTAAATTATATATATACCAAGATTCCAAATTAATGCATGTACAAACATCACACGACATCACAAAGTTATATATCACTGTCTTATATTTATACCATCTTTAATAACCTTGCCGAGAAGGCTTCTTCTTCAGGTTTATAGCAAAGGGAACGAGTGGCCTCTGTGACCTTTGAATTTAGAAGTCGCTTCAGAATATAAGAAGACGACGACGACACACATGGACTTTAGGAAATATCTACCTGGGATATTGCTCTCTCTCTCTATTTCTCTCTCTCTCTCTCTCTCTCTCTCCAATTCATGGACTTTAGGAAAGCTTTCCCCAAATCCATGAATACTGATTTATGTATTGGCTACTCTTGCTAAAATCCTGGGACTTATCTACCTGGGCCCCATCCAGTGCTATGTTTGTTGTAGGAAATGAATTTATTACTATGTAATGATAGATCGAATAGATTCCCTTCGCGTTATTCACTTTATATCTTAATTTGCTTTGTTGTACCCAGATATTAAGATGGAGTTCTAACACTTCTCTTTCGCTTTGGATGCCTGTCGTCCAGATCTCTGTTTAATCTGGTTTGATATCATTCAAAACTTATCTTTAAATATTTTAACCAGTGTATTGCAGAGGGCCTCGCCATTAACGTTTTAAATGATGTATATGTATATTCTTTATGTTGTATATAAAATGTTTCATTGTGTTATATATTATAATTTTGCATTCTTGTGGTCGATAAAACTGGTGGAAGGATTCACAACCCGAACGATCCAAGCAATTTGGCCTGGATCTCGTCCAGTTTATTAATGGCTTTGATTATCGATTGACCTGATGTTATTATTGTCAGTTGCGACAATTCGTTCCAGTCATTTCGGTTTTTTTTTATGGTAGTTTTTGGTTTGAGAAATGATGCGATGGTTTATTGTTTGAAGACAATTTATTACGTTATGTCTTTATTATTATTTTTATTATTATTATTATTATTATTATTAGTTTTACCAGACCATTATGATTAACAGTACATTTATTGTTGAGACCTGCAGCTTATTGTGGAATCCGAACCACATTATAAAAAATTATATTAAATTCTTCTAATTATTATTATCCTGCCGGAGACTCGAACTCGGGTGAGTGCTTTTAATGTTGAGGCACTGAGAGAGAGAGAGAGAAAACTATTATTTGGTTATTCCGTCTTATTATTATGTTACAAAAGATTATTATTATTATTAGTCTGTTTATTATTATTATTATTATTATTATTATTATTATTATCCATGCAATTGCTCCAGTAAAGCATTTTATTGTTTCCTCCTGTATTTCTTGAAGCATTCAGTAGATTTTGAGGAACTTTGAAAGCACTAAAATCCATGAATACTGATCTACCTGGGATATTTTTTATTTCATGGACTTTATAAACTTTTAAAATTGAATACTGATCTACCTGGGATTTCTTCTTCTCTCTCTCTCTCTTCTCTCTCTCTCTTCTTCTTCTTCTTCTTCTCTCTCTCTCTCAATTCATGGACTTTCTTTCCTAAAATCCATGAATACTGATCTACCTTCTCTCTCTTCTTCTCTCTTCTTCTCTCTTCTTCTTCTTCTCTCTTCTTCCTTGTAGGAAATTATTATTACTATGTAATCCATTAGGCTTAGCGCATCGATCCCCTTGATTATTATTATATCTTATTATTATTATTATTACCCAGATATTTACCCTTGAGTTCTAAGTCTCTTTCGCTTTAACAAATGCCCTGTCAAAAGACTGTTTAATCTGGTTTGATATCATATCAAAACTTATCTTTAAATATTTTAACCAGTGCATTATCGCAATGACGTATATAGCAGAGGCAGCCAAATAGACGCATATCAATATGAGCTACACGTGAAATTGTTTAATAAAATTCTTTATTTGTATGTATATATAAATTATATGTGTATATATATTATAATTTTGCACTTGATTCCAAATTAACTGCGTATCCTCTTCAGAAGTATGCCAAACGATCCATCAGGGCTTTACCAAGAGCTCATCATCTCGTCCAGTTGGTATAGCTTACTGCATCACTGATTATCTTATGATGTTGGATTTATTGTCATTTATCTTTATGGTTGTTTTCGTTTAGCGATTGGCCGTTGGCCCTCGTTTGAGTTGTCATTTCGGGTTTTTTTATGGTAGTTTTAATGGTTTAGAGATTTGTTCTGATCAGGTTTATATGAAGACAATTTATTACGTTATGTCTTAACGGCGTTTAAGTACGTGACCTTGGTAGTTTGAATTTAGTGCATGCATCGCTTCGAGGAGAGAGAATGAAGAGAGAGAAGAAGAGAGACGACTTTGTTAAGTATACCAGTTTTACCAGACTTTAGTTGATTAACAGCCCTCGTAGGGCTGGTCCGAAGATTAGACTTATTTTAATGGCTAAGAACCAGTTGGTTATAGCAACGAGGCAGCTTATTTGAATCCGAACCACATTATAGCGAGAAATGAATTTCTATCACCAGAAATAAATTCTCTAATTCTTCATTAGCCGGCCGGAGACTCGAACTCGCGCCTAGCGAGTCTCTACTGACTCGTCCAACGAGGAATTGAGAGATGGAGAGAGAGAGAGAGAAAGAGAGAGAGAGAGAGAGAGAGAGAAAGGGGTTGGGCTAAAATGATGGTTTATGGTTAAACATTTTCTTTTAGGTGAAATGCAAGCTTTGAAGGTTTCCTTTTGGTCTAGATAAAGTTCTCCTACCTGGGCATGTAATTTATGTTACAAAAGACTTCTCTCTCTC